>NW_026592118.1:10386464-10427966 GCF_907164565.1 Psammomys obesus
TCCTTCCTTCCTTCCTTCCTTCCTTCCTTCCTTCCTTCCTTCCTTCCGTCCTTCCTTCCTCACTTCCTTCCTATTTTATTGTGTGTGTGTGTGTGGGGGGGGTACTAGCAGGGCCAGAAGAAGCCATCAAATCTCCCGGAGCTGGAGTTATAGGAGGTTGTGTGCTGCCAGACATAGAGGTTGGGAACTGAACTCAGGTCCCCTGGAAGAGCAGTGGGTGCTCTTCAGTCCCCACAGAAACATTTCTTGAAAGAAGACAGATGGCCAAAAGGTATATTAAAAAAGTCCAAAATTGTTGATTATGGAAATCTAACTAAAGCCACATGGAGACACCATCTCACACCTTTTAGTTTGGTATGATCAAAGAACCAAGCGACAGCATGCTGGTGAGGATGTGAAGAACAACTTCTTGTACACTGTTGGTGAGACTATAAATTAGTACAGTGATTACGAAAAACAGCATGAGGGGGTGTGAAAACTCACAAAGAAAATTGTCAGCTGATCCAGGCAGCCTACTACTGGATGTGTTCCCCAAGGAAATGCAGTCCCAAAGCTGAAAGAAATGTGCACCCTCGTGTCACTGAAGCTTTCTCCACATAAGTCAAGACCCTGTCTCTCACTGAGTAACTGGGCAAAGAAAACAGCACTTTCCCAATGGGAGCACTGTTTACCTCCTAAAACTCCTGCAATCTGTGATGGTGTGGACACACTGGGAGGGCATTGTGCTGAGTCAAATAAGCCAGACAAAAAGAGGAGCACACTTCTTGAGATGCATAAGAGGGAAGCCAAAGCTTGTTGTGAACAGGGGCTTTGGGAGGGTAGAAGGAAATGCTGGTCAGGGGATACAAAATTTCCCCTAGACAGACAAGAGAAACAAATTCAAGTGTCCTGTCATACAACGTGTAGACTGCGGTTAATAGAAATGTGCTGTATCTCTGAAGATCAATAGGAAAATGTGCCTTCTGTAGTGTTACATAACACACGTCAAGGTCGCACACCTTGTGCCGTCTTCATGTCTGCTCTTTGTCCCATTTTAATTGCACTGTTGCTAATTTAATGCCACCTGGGAAGTTAGTTCTTTGTCGAGAGGCTGCAGGCATTTCTCTGGCATTCTTTACAAGTGCTGCCAGTACAGGGGGTAGCAAGTACTCTCCTTGAGCTGCAACTTTCAGAGCAAAACTGTTTCTATCCCACCCAGACAGAAAGACAGGCAGACCGAGCCTCACCCCCATGCCCAGGCACAATTCTATGCCTCCTTTCACTTCTTACACTGAAGGGCAATGGGCAATGCCTGTGGAAAGTTTGCTGAACAAGTTAATGGTATATGAACGGCCTGCTGAGTACTAACGTGGCAACGGCATATTAAGGTAGAAACTTTAGGCTGATGGAAGGTCTCCTGAGACAGTTCTCTGTGCCCCGTTTTCAATAATTCAAGTTACAGTAGGGCCATGGTCATGATTTTAACAGAGCATGCTTTTTAGACCAGTAAGGTATACGGAAAGTAAAACTATACTAAAGAGGACACTGATCAAATTTAAAGGCCACCCAAAGGCCCCTTCTGTGACCTGATTCTCTCCAGCCCATGCAGAGTCCTGATCTATGTTCATCACTAGTAAAATACCAGACGGAATGACTCAAAGAATGAAGGGTTTATTGTGGGTTGTGTTTTCAGACCATGGTTACTTAGTTTTATTGTTTCTGGGTCACGCTGAGGTCTCAATGGGGTGTGTGGTGGAACAGATTGGCTCACCTCCGTGGTAGATAAGGGGGGGAGAAGGAAAAAGGGAAAGTCAGGGAGAGGAAGAGGGAAAATGGGAGGGACATGATCTGCCTTTCAAGGCACCCCTCCAGTGACCTACTTCTTCCAAGCAGACCCTCTCTTCAAAGAGTCCACTCGACTGTGAACCCATTAACAGTCAACCCGTTGCTGAGGTCAGAGCCCCCACCATCTAATCACCTGTCAGAAGCTCATCAGCAGGAAGCTAAGTGTTTAGCACATGAGCCTTTTGAAGGACTCTAACATCTCTAACATGGTCTGAGGTCAACTCCTCCCTGAGTGGGTAGGTGCCCTGACTCTGTGGCCACCTGTGGTCCCAGTCCCTCACATGCTCTAAAGTTCAGTGGCTTACAGTCTCTGCTGTCCACGAATTATGAAATGTCCATGGGCTTCCAGATTCCCTAGGTACATTAGTACCTGGCCATTTATAGAAGAAAGAGTTTATTTGGGCTATTGGTTTTAGAAAGATGAGAGTCCAGCATGGTGGAGAAGCATGGCCACAAGTGTCAGGCATGATGGCAGGAGCAGGAAGCTGAGGGCTCACGTCATAAGCCACAAGCAGGAAGCAGAGCCCTAGCTCATAAGGCAAGTGGAACAGTGCTTTAGACAGTCAGTGACTGCTCCAATGCTCCCCTAGAAAGGCTCTACCTTCTAAAGTCCCCAAGCTGCGCCACCTACCAGGGACCACGTGCCCAAATGCCTGAGATGACGGGGAATATTTCTCCTTCAGCTCACCACAGGAGGCTTCTGAAAATTGGTGGATAATTTAGGGGAAATATCCAAATCAAAATGAATTTCCTCCTAAGAAACAAAGACCAAATGGAAGAATCCTAAATTGATCACTTGACCGGACCTGTGCTATTGCTTCCTTAAGAGACATGAGAACTTGCTGAAAACACTGGAAGCTTAAGATTTTGGGGGAACCTATAACACACAATTAGAGTGGTGTGACTAATGAGGCATGCAAGGGTGTGTCTGTGTTCTGTTGAATTCGAATGTTCCCCACAGGCTTGTTCCCAGCTGGCTCTAACCAGGCAGGCAATGGGGCCTTTCTCCTAGGGCGTCAGAGGTCAGTCTTTGAAGGTTAAGCCTCCCTGGCTTCTAGCCTCTCTCTCTGTTTTCTGTTTGGTCACTGTGTGAACACATTTCCTCCACCTACCTGGCTGATCTGGGCTGAATCCCTCTGCAACTGTGAGCCAAGACAAAACTCTCTTCTCTTAAGTTGCCCTGGTCAAGCATTTTGGTGACAGTAAGGCAAAAGTGGGAACACAGGTTTTTGTCACTGCTGTTTGAAGTTGGTCTTCATTTTTCCCTCTTTTTCTGAGTGGCACATCCTGTCCCAAACTCACTTAGTCTTCATTTACACAAAGAAGGGTTTTGCCATTTTGTCACACTGCCCGATCATTACAAGTTCCTCTACCAACAAGGCCAGATCTTTACTATTTGGTTCTATATGTATATACCTTATGTGTACACATCGCTATGTACATACTCCTAAACTCACATTTGCACGCATGTGTAAACACACATGCAGAGGAATGAGCATGTATATGTATCTAAGATTATTTAAAGCCTGTTTTAACATTTCTTCCATCTGTGATACCTCCGCCTGCCTTAAGGCCAGTATACGCTGGAGCAAGCAAGAACACAAGCAGGCACAGGTGGCGCAGGCCTTTAACCCAGCACTCAGGGAGGCAGAGGCAAGCGGATCTCTGAGTTTGAGGTTATTCTATTCTACAAAGTGAGTCCAGGGAAGCCAGGGTTACACTGAGAAACTGTCTTGAAAAACAAACAAACAAACAAACAAACAAACAAACAAACAAACAAAGTAACACAAATGTTCAAACAAACACAAAAACTGTGTCACCAACAGCAGGAGATAAATTGTATTTGCTAAGCATTGCCTATGAAGAGAATAGAGAAAGCTGACCTTTCAAAATCTTTAGATAAAGACAGAGCTTATTTTAGCGAAAGTTAAATGTTTGACTTCCAAATTGCTATTGCTCCTGAAAGGGAAAACTATGCAGATGAATTTATGAACACCACACTATGGCAGATTATGTTGGGCGATGGGCAGAGGGTCACAGATTTGGATTCCACTTAAAGTGAAATTCAGAGTTAGACAACAGACTTGCAAATGGAAGATCCTTATTTTTGTGTTATTGCCTTCCAGCCCCATTTGGTCTACAGCATACGTTTGCACCTGTCTGGCAGGATGGGGAGGTGACAATCACAGATGAAAAATGAAGTGACTAAGAAGGACACAATTGTAAGAGAAGGCCATCAGAATAAACACACCCACAGAGACAGTGTCCATCTTCCTCGCTCACTCTCCCAAGCATCCTGGGAAGATGCTCTGACACATCTCTCCCACCGCTGCTAACCTCCGACTATGTAAACAATAGAGACTCTTACATCCCAAGCGACCCCACGCGAGCTGCCGACGCTGATGAATGCGTTCAAAGATCAGCTGTGCACAGGCGAAGGAGGCAGGCTCTGGCCAGTGGAGATAATTGGCAAGGGCCCTGCTGCGCACGGACTCCAGATCTCTTTATTTACCAGCTCATGAATCATGCATGGCTGGGTGCGGAAAGCATATACACCCAGGTGATACGATCATCCCAACAAACAGGGAGGAATCGGGCTTCCCTGAACGACAGCAGATAATTAAAATATTTGTTCCTAAGTCAGTATTTCCCAGTCAACACTACAGACGGGTTTTGTTGCTGTCTGATTTTGAAACCTTGTTATCGGTGATATCAAGCCTGGGATTGAGTCCCACTACTCCCCCCTCCCTGATCCCCTTTGCCTGTGACCCACAGCATTTAGTTTTCCTTCAGTCCAATTTTCTGTCCAAGAAACTTGAAAGTGATTCTATTTTGCAGGCAGAGTCTGAGCAGCACTGCTCAGTGAGGGCCTCGGAGGTGGGTGGACTGTTTACACAGGCAGGAAGGATGAAGAGGCTGTGCCAAACTGACTGGTTCCCATCACAGGTGGCCTCTTGCTGCAGAAATTATGTGTGAATCTTGGGGCACATGACAGGCATTTAAGGAAGTCAAGCCTTCCCAATGATTGAAATAATAATAATAATTTTTTTTTTAAGGGAGGAGCCTTGGCAGACTCCTGGATGTCAACCCCTTCCTCCAGGTATCTGATTTACAAAAGTGTCCAGACCTCTGGGTCTCTTGCACAGAAGCCACTGCATCATGGTCACCCTGGAGAACATTTTAAAACTTAAATCTAATTCATTATTTACTGAAAGAGGGTCTTATGCAGTCCAGGCTGGCCTTGAACTCATGGTAGCTGAGGATAACTTTGGACTGCCTCCAACTCCTACATAGTGGGATTTCAAGTGTGTGCCATGTGGCTAGCCCCCAGTGACAGATTTAAGGGGTATACAGAATTTAGAGTGTGATGGGAGGAACTTAGTTTTTAGGTTTGTGAAACGAGGCAAACCTAAAAGAAAAGTGGTTCAATATACCCACAATGTCTGATTTGTCCTCTAAAGTGTTGGGACTGGATTCTGGACCAGGGCCTCTGGCCCTGAAGGGTTAACAGGCTCTTCTTGACTTGCTTCCCAGAGGTCCTGGCATCCTGACTATTGTATCTGGCCTGCCATACTGTGGTTCTAGTTCAGTCGTGATTTTTCAATCAAAACAACTGCATCTTCATTTGATCTCGAACAATGTATTTATATTTTGGGTCATTAGCCATTATTGGAACTTAGCAGCTTAGTATATCATCATAATCATCATTGTTGTCATCATCATTGTTATCATTGGCATCCTTCTCCTCTTCCTCCTTGTCAAGATAGGGTCTCTCCGTAGCCCAGACTGATCTCAAATTTATAGCTTCCCAAGCAATGGGATTGCAAATGTGAGCCCAGCGCAGTTACTGAAACTTATAAATCTTGAACTCCACGTGGAAAAATGTGTAGCCACTCCACAGTCTGTCTCCACCTGACAGTGTCTGGTTGAGTGAATGAATCTCTGGTGCCTTGGTGGTGTGTGCTCCTAGGAAATGATATTCAAGGCCAAGCCATCTTCACTGGTGATGGTGAGACTCCTCACTAGCCCCCCAGCTTCCTATCACATGCCTACATGCCACACAAAATCCTGTCTGCCTTTGGTAATGACAGTGCTATGGCAGGAAGCACAGGTAACGATATCAATGACCAAGCATGCTCAAGGGAAAAGGGCTATGCATTCCTCCTGAGCCTGGGGCAGGATGATGGGGTCTAGAGGGATTCTCGAAACTTCCTGAGAGGAGCTATGACAGGCCGGCCACCCAGGCTGCACATCCAGCCTGGTTACCAATGAGTCCTTTGCTCTCAAATGGATCAGTCCTTGACTCCTCAGGACAGGTGGCTTCAGCGAGTGGGAGGACGAAGGCCCACGGAGGCTGGAATGTCCGATGCCTCGGTCTCATGGACCTTTATGGGCACCATTTCTAAAGTTTTCTGCCCTCTTCCTCCTTATACCCATTGTGTTTTTCTGCTGGATGAACCCAGGTCCTCACAGTGTATCACTATAGCATCCTGCCTGGGCCACCTGCTGTGCTCCTCCATGGCAGTGGCAGGAACATATTTGGTTGCAGGGAGAATGACACCCTGGTCCCCAGAATCCCCTGCATCGGACATAAGTGACTTGAGATCCTAAATCATGTGCTTTTCCTTCTAGCCTCAAAGAGAATAGAATAAGTAAATCATGGGTGGGGGGGGTTAGCTGGAAGAGTGCTTTCCTAGCATGCATAGATTCCTTTCTCAGTGCCACATACATAGAGCATAATAGTGCACGGCTGTGATCTTCACACTGGAGACAAAGGCAGGAGAGCCAGGACTTTACAGTCACTCTAGGGCCAGGCTGTGATACATAAGCTGCAGTCTCTGAAAAACTAAACCCCAAACCCAAAAAACCAAGAAACAAACCACATCACTGAGGCACGTCCCTTTCAGTACTGTGATATGACATTGACAGCTACAGAGTCCACATTCACAAAACACACACTGGCTACCAAAAATATTTGAAAAAGAATCTCGTAATGTTTGGGGCGAGTTGCTGATTTTCTGTGGAGCCACACCCAGACCTTCCCTTGGTTGCACGAAGCGCCCAGCTGCAGGTGGAATGGCTTGAAAGAAAGGCAGTGGGCTCTCCGCTCTCTCTCCCTTACCTTCTCTCTCCCTCGTGCCAGATTCCAAACACCTTCTCTCTATTACCTGCTGAAAGTCTCCATGGTCACATCCTCTCCCCTGCCACATTTCTTCTGCCTAAGTACTCCCACAGTTGTAGCCACACCCCTTCTGATTGTTTCCGCAGCTCAAGATAGTGTGAGACATGAGACCTTCTCAACCCTGATCTGGGGCCGTGGCCCCCAGCCACATGGGCTCGCTCTACCTTGCACTTTCTTTTCCCACCCAGAATTCTCTCCCTTCATCTCCTGAGCACCTTCCACAGTGTCCTCAATATCGGCTCCAAACTCCTCTGTAAGGTTCTGACTGTGCCTCATTTGCTCTATTGTCATAGAAACAATGACAATAATGACAAGTTGTGCCATGTGCTCTTGTGTGCCTGTGTGCCACTCACTGTTCTGATATTTTGCATGTAGCAGCTCATTTCTTTCTTTTTTTTTTTCTCCTTTGAGACAGGATTTTCTGTGTAGCCTTGGTTGGCATGGACTTGCTTTATAGACCAGGCTGGCCTCGAACTCACATTGATCTGCCTTTCTTTGCCTCCCTGACTGCTGGGATTAAAGTGTGAACCACCACACCTGGCTTTATTTATTCCTTAAAGGGAGCCCATCAAGTGGGAATCACACATGTCTTCATATTCATATCCTGTGACTAAATGGAGGTGTAGTATTGTAAGGGCCACGGTCGTTTTCACAGTTGAGTAGCTTGGACACTCTGCCAGCTTCGGGCAGAGCTCTCTGACTGCATACTTCATTACAGAGTAACAGAAGACCTCACTAGCCACCCTTTGCTGCACTTCCTAGCTCAGTTGGTTTACAGGCATGCAAACATTCACACACACATGCAAACCACATGTGCAACTGAAAGAAAGAAAGAAAGAAAGAAAGAGAAAGAAAGAAAGAAAGAAAGAAAGAAAGAAAGAAAGAAAGAAAAAAAGAAAGAAACCTCACTCAGATTGGGAAGAGAAGAGAAAGGAGTATCACTGTTCTTATAAATGAAGAGCCAGGATATGTATGTGCACTCATATAGCATCAGTGTGAGTGGGTAGGTATCACATGTGTGTCTGCATATGTGTGACTGGATGTATGTGTATTTTTTTTTTTTTTTTTTTTTTTTTTTTTTTTGGGACAAGGTTTCTCTGTGCAGCCTTGGCTGTCCTGGACTTGCCTTGTAGAGCAGGCTGGCCTCAAATTCACAGAAGACCAGCCTGCCTCTGCCTCTTTGAGTGCTGGGGTTACAGGTGTGCGCCACCATACCCGGCATGTGTGTATGATGTGCGCTGATGCGGGCCTAGGACTCACTTCTTAAATTTATCCTTCAGTTTTTTCTACAGTTAAAACTTCCACTTCCCAGTTTCCTCCGCATTGTGATCACACCAGTGAGAAATTAGGACTGATTTAAACAAACCCAGCAGTCTGTAACGCCAGTGAGGTATTTCACAACACACCCGTGAGTACCCCACGGAGAGGAAGCAGCATTGTGGTCTGCGCACACAGTGACAGCTGTAATTAATTTCCTCTTGCTTTAAGAACCGTGTTGTCAAAGTGTGACAGAACAGATGTTGTCTTTGAAACACCAGCACGCTACAGTTGTCTGGAGGTTCAGCTCTCCGTGAGGGCTGAGGGTGGATGGGACAGGCCTGTGTGGAAAAGGAGTCTGTCAAAAGCAGCATCGCCTCTGCCAGGGACCCCTCTCTATACAAGGGAAACCAAAGAAGAGACACCAGCCCAGAACTGGTTCTAGGAGTGGTACCAAGAAATTGGGCACAGCATGCTTTGTGGGTCAGAATAGGCCTAAAGGTTCAGGAACCTCAGGAGAAATGGTCTAGAAGGTCACTGCATGCCTGAGGTTATCATTACACTGCCCTCTGTTGGGATGCCAGCAGCCTCACAGTTATGGAAATTGTGCCCACCTCCAGCTGCACTGATAGGCATATGGGGTGATTGGTACAAAGACATTTCCAGCTGTAAGATGGACCCCTGACTTTAGAGAGTGCACAAGAGTGGTTCTGGTGTCAGAATTGTTAAACAGGACAGCCAGCCTATAAGCGAGGAGGTGGTGCTCAGCTCCTTCCTCACGGGCCATCATTATAGGCCTCCTTGCAGCATTTAACTTTCAGGGATTGGTAAGGCAGAGAGAATGGGCACCGCTGATTCTGAGGGCTGGTGATAGGCTTCTGGCAAGTTCCTTTCAGCAAATCTCAAGTCAGAGTGGAGTTTCAGGTGGCTAGGGAGAGCCTAGAGAGACGTGCATGAAGCTGGGAGGCCTGAGGTCTAAGGTCACAGCATCTGCAGGGTGCTCCCTGTGATCCCAAAGGGATCCAAAGGCTTTCGGTGGCGGCTAGTGCTCCCTGAGCTGCATATACGTCTCTCCCAATGCTTTGTTGACACAGAGCATCTCTACATATGTCAGAGAGAGAGAGAGGCAGAGAGACAGAGAGAGAGAGACAGATAGACAGACAGACAGACACACACACACACACACACACACAGAGAGAGAGAGAGAGAGAGAGAGAGAGAGAGAGAGAGAAAGAGAGAGAGAGGAGACAGGCAAGGGTCTGCCTGGCCAGGCTAATGTTTCCCTGGCCAGGGAAATTTTCCCATCTTGTGTTTTTTTTTTTCTTCTCCTCTTTGTTTTGAAACCACGCTAATGATCTAACAGAGATGTGTATATCTGAATATCCCCACTGCCCTTGGCATGAAGACGTGTCATACATCCTGCCTTGCCCAGCATAGTCGGAGCTCAGGTTTTCCAGTTCCACTGACCATGGAGACTGCCTAGTCACACAGAAAAATAAGAATTTTGTGTCCACACGGATCTTCTTTATCCATCAGATACTTTGGTCTGAGGGTTGGAGAGATGACTTGGTTGTTAAGAGCACTTGCTGCTCATCAAATCCAGAGGACCTGGGTCTGATTCCTGCATCCACATGGTGGCTTACAAATGTTTGTGACCCCAGTTACTTGGGATCAGATGCCCTCTTCCGGCCTCTGAGGACATCAGGCATGCATGTGGTACACATAGGTTCCATGCAGACAAATACTCATGCACACATTTCTAAAAACACAAAACAAAACAGAAACTTTGCTCATTTTAATCTGAAACAGAGCAGCCATTATTAACTGATGGTTAAGGTGACTCATGCTGTCAGTTATCAAATAAAAAACTGAGCTTTCCTCACTGGAGGCGATATGTGAGAGGGCGACCTCTGGGAAATTGAGTCAGAGTTGTGACAGAGACAATAGGATCACCGATATATCAGCACCAACACCAGCAGTGTCTTTTTGCAAGTTGTAATGCAGACCTCCCACACCCCAACACAAAATAAATGTGTCAAAATGGAATTTAAAAATGAAAAGTAAACTCGATGCCAACCCTGCAGAGCAGGTGCCAGGATACTACAGGTTTGTGGCTGGCAGCACTCCCTGGCTTACACCCTCCGTCCTCATCCGTTTGCAGTTACGTGGCATCTCCGCCCTTGCCTCCTTCCTCTTGCTGCTTCTTTTGCTGGGATTCTCCCACCCCCTCCCTGTGTGTCACTGAACAGGGCCTTCTGAGCTGCCTGTGACATTGTTTCAGCTTTGTTTCTTGATGCTGTGATAAAAATACCCTGACCAAAGCAACCGAAAGAAGCAAGAGTTTATCTGAGTCACAATTCCAGGGTACTCACTGTGGGGGAAGTCAAGGCAGCAGGAGCTTAAAACAGCTGGCCCCGTGCTCAGAGTCGGGAGAATAAATGCGTGCACGAGCCGGGTGCTCATCTTATACCATCTCCATGTCATTCAGTCCAGGGTCCAGCTGGTGAAATGGTGCTGGCTGTATTCAGGGTGATCCTCCTACAATTAGCCTAGGTAAGACCCACCCCAGCCTCCAAACATGCCCACAGGCCAGGCTGGTCTAGAAAAACCCCCATTGAGACTTTTTTCCAATGTGATTCTACTTTATGTTAAATTGACAGTTAAAACAAGTGTTTACCTGCTCCCCCTCCCCCACACTGTGCCACATTGTAACTTCTCCCACACCTTTCACCCTTCTGAGCTGTACACAGGTCCCCAAAGCCCTGCAGAGAGGGAAGAGAACCTGGCCCGAGCTGAGGCTCTAGGGATATGCAGCCATCTTTCTTTAAAGGTTTCTAGATTCTGTGCTCCCTGAGGGCAGGGACTCCCTCTGTGTTTCATCTTTGTGTGTCTAACATCAAGCCCATTGCCTGCCTACCTGAAGGACAGTACCACAGAAGGCCTTCTCTAAGCCCGGACTCAGTTCTCTGTGCTGAGTCAGACATACAGTCTGGGTGGTGATGTTTATACATGAAAACCCTTACAACTAAGGACTAGGGAACTATGCAAACCCCAGCAAGAGTTCCTGTGGAGACCAATGTGCAGGGCTGCGGCGCCCTCTTGTGTCCAGGCTGTACCCAGGGCTTCCCCATGGAGGTCTACAAAGATTTCTGCAAAGATTAGTTTTCACTGTGCACAACAGACTGCAAAGGAAGCACATGTCCAGGGGTGGGAAGACCCGGCTCTCACCCCCCACCCCCAAGCTTGGGACTGACTCATCTGTGCAATGGGATGTGGTGTGTTTTGGCTGCTGGGGAGGGAGGTGAGCACTGGCCTTGCAGAGGTGCTCCCCAAGCCACTCCACACATGTTCATTCAGCCTTTAGTGTGTCAGCAGCCCCGAGGCACCAGATACATGTAGTAACTTGGCCCTAGGAGAGCTCCTGGGATGCAGTGGTCCTGTCCATCCTGTGACATCCAGGGGTGTCACAGCATCCATAGTATGGAATGCCAGGTTTTTGTTGTAAGTGTCCTCTCCCACCCCCTTGAGCCCTTTAAATGCAGTGGTGTCCCGTTATCTCTCATCCTAGCTCTGTGTTCATTGTCCACACACAGATGCTTCTCAACAACAAGCTGGATGCATGAGGGAGGGGAAGGGCGTGGCCTGCTTAGGGAAAACGTGGCAGCTGCAGAGGCGTCCTGTCCCCGGCAGTGTAAGGATGCTACTGAGTGGTCCACCAGGCAGTGACTCTCTTTTCCACTAAACTGGATTGCACACACTCTTACAAGGTCACCTGATCAGTTACTTCAAGTGAATTTAATTTGTGAAAACGAAGAGAGAGAGAGTTGCATCCATTCACTGAGAAAAATGTCAGCATCTTGAGCGAGCTGCTCACACAGAAGTGTTTCTGTTTAACTGAGGGGACATGATCTGACCCAACCAGAGGATCGTGAGGGTCTGACTATGGGAAACATGGGAGTCATTGTTGATTCCTAGGTACTCCTAAGCTTTCTTGTCATTAAAAGGAAAGCCTGCTGAATACAACACAAAGTTCTGCTCGTTCTAAGTAGGGAAGATGCCACTGACTTATGATGGGCATGGTGGCACACGCCTTTTATCTCAGCACTCAGGAGGCAGAGGTGGATCTTAAACTCTGTAAGTTTGAGGCCAGACTGGTCTATATAGTGATTTCCAGGGTAGCAAGGGCTACATACTGGGACTTTGTTTCAAAAAGAGGTAAGAAGGGACAGGAGTGTCATAGATGCAGTTTTTATTATGTATGTCCTTACAAGAAACATTATTTTTCATAAGCCTCTATCCTCCCCATCTCCCCCATCATGCTTGCTCCCGTATTCTAGGTCACATTCCTCTCTGTGGAATACCACCACCTCATCACATGCAGGCCTGACTCCTGCCACAAGTGTACCCAGAGGTGGGTGGCTACTGATCACTGGGCTGCAGTCATTCCATGCTGGACTGTTCTGTCAGAATGCCTGCTCTATTCCTGCCCAGTAAAGGCTTTAGGATTGAACTGGTAAGAGGATCAAGGAGAAAGAAGGAGAAGAAAAAGAAAGGGAAGTGAAGGAAGGAAAAGGAAGGGGCGGAAAGGAAAGAAAAAGGAGAAAGGGGAGATGAAGGTAAGAGAGGGGAAGGAAAAAAAGAAAGAAAGAAGGGAAGAGCAGAGCTGTAAGTTTCGGCATCCCATGGGTCCCTTGAAGTGTCTAAGACAGGGTGGGTTAGCCTCTGAAGTAACTATTAAAACAGTAGACATCACCACTGCAATTGGAAACAAGTTATAACACCAAACTTCTTGTTACTAGTTTAATTTGTCTGCTAAAGAGTGATGTCTAATACAATGGCTGCATTTTATCACAGTCAACTGATACAGCGGCCGAAGGCACTGAGTTTGCAGAGAACATCCTGAACTATGGAGAGGACAGGAACCTACAACTGGTGGGTGAAAGGCGTCCTCTTGTCTGTAGAGCTAATCTTTATACCGCTACACAGTCTTAGGCTGCTATTCTGTGTACACATCACACATGAGCACACTGAAAACATTTCTACTGATGAGAATAAAAAGACATGTAGTTGAGGGTCCAGCATCACATCTCTGAGACCTTACCATGCCACACTCTGCAGCGACCATCGGTGTGATTTTGTGAAGACCGTGGCTTGACAACAGACTGAGTGACACTAGAAAGGTGGCACATCCCTGTAATCCCAGCACTCGGGGAGGCAAAGGCAGGCATATCTCTGTGAGTTTGAGGCCAACTTGGTCTACAAAGTGAATCCAGGACAGCCAAGGCCACACAGTAAAACCCTATCTTGAAAAAAAATCCCCTCTGGCACACCAAGGTCTTACTTTGAGTAGAACCATGTCACACTCTGCTTACCCGTGGGTCAGATGTGGTCTGCAAATGCTTCATGTGGCAAAAGGGCTATCTTTCTTACTTGAGTTGGTTGCCAACATGGAGGAAACAGATTCTTTGAAGAATATAGATTCTGAGCATCTTTTGAAATACTGGAAGATTCAGAGAGCCGAGAACTTGTGAGTGACAGCCACAGGCTGGAGCCAAATGAGTGGTTCTCTACAGACACATCCTCAGTGTTTCCTTCCCTTCTGCAGGCTGGGGTTCACTCATTCCATCGCTTTCCGATGGGCAGCTGGCTCACTACCTTTCTCTTCAATGAGGATATTCAATGGGGGGATTGGCAGGTTGACAATTAACGCTAACCAACACAACCACAAAAAGGAAGATGAGCCTGGCATTGTCTTGGGTGCTTGGCAGCGATCAAGTCTGCAAAACACACAGTTCAGTGGAATGTATTTGATTTTAAATTTTAAACTCACAGATGGATAGGTTTTGAATAATACTCACAATCTATTTTAGTATCTCTGAATGTATTTAGTTTTTCGCTATTAAAACAAACACTGGTGTCTGAGACAAGAGGCAGTGATTCCTGGAGGAGAAACCTGTGTGGATCCTAAGCTGGTCCCTATGGTACGCTATTTAGTAAGGTGATGAAAGCGGCTCCTGGGCGGTAAGGATTCTGAGTTATCCAAAGAAGTCCAGAAAGGGCCACTCAAGGCAGTCCTGTTCTGGTTTCTGGTGATGAGCTGTAACAGGAGCCTGGCAGGCCAGCAAATACCGTGTGCATGCCACTTTTCATGTAACGGCACTCAGCGGTGACACAGTGCTCAGCGGTGACACAGCGCTCAGTGCCACAGCGTGCCGAGTGGAACGTTGTTTCCCAAAGCTGGGTCCACAAGCCAAGAGCAGCGGCAGTGCCCAAGGCTGCGAAGAGTCCTACAGCCACCAGGCTGACTCAGAACAGCTAGCCTGTTAACATGTGGGCTCAAGTCACACAGTGTTTGCTCTTCCTGCTTTCACTTTCCTTTTGATTCCTGCATTTCTTTATCCGATACTGTGTTAGGGTCCGTAATTCCACATCTTGTAAGTGTGCATTCATGAATAACGATAATTAATGTTGTATAGAACAGTTTCTCATCTTCTCTCGGGAGGGGCAGACTGCGTGGCTCTCGCCCGGCCACTCGCTTGCCTCCCAGGGGCTCGTCAAATGGCTTTGTTTCTAGGAAGTAACAGTGTGTGTCCGTGTGGGGGTGGGGATGCTCACCTGAGTGTGGTTCCCGTGGAAGCCAGAGAAGCCGCCAGTTACAGGGGATTGTGAGCCACCCAACATGGGTACTTGGAACTGAACTCGGGTCCTCGGCAAGAACAGGGCACTATCCTAACTAGTAGGCCATCGCTCTACCCCTACAACTCTGATGGTGAACTAGGACTGTGCTGACTGCTGTCACGCAGACACCCGCCACCTGAGTGTTCTAGTGCACGGATCTGACTCTGACTGCTAGATTAAAGCTGCAGGGGGAATGAGGGCTTGCACATGCCAAGCCTAGGCACGAACGGGAAGACGGGTGTTCAGAAACACTAACAGATGTATCTAGGTCATGAGGGACATGCAGTGCAGGAAACTGAGTCAGGGTGAAGGGTAGAGAGAGCGAGGTGGGTGTCTATGAACAGAGATGAAGATGTATGTGTCTCCTGTGTCCATAGCGGCTGACAGTCTGGGTACACTTAGAATCCTGTGATGTTCTGGAATCACCTACACTGTGACTGAATACTTATGTACACTCAAAAAGATTGTTAAAATCCACCCCTCTCCCCCATTGGTGATGGTCTTTGGGAGGTGATCAGGTCTTGAGGCAGCTATCACCAAATACCTATTCTGCCTTGATGCTGGACAACGACATCAAGCCTCCTCAGCTGGCAAACACCTGCAGTGGTCAGAGGCCACCTGGTTTTCTGTGTTTTGTTATGGTAGCCTGAATGTCTACTGAAAGGCTGCTGGGTAGAGGCCCGCAAGACAGGTCCTGCTGGCCTCTGCAGGCAGAAAATGCTTCCAGAGCCCGGAGGAAGGATATAGGCACTGTGGTTGGGAAGACTCAAGAGCTGTTTCTCAGAGTTTCTATAAGACAGTGATGGGTGGCGAAGGGGTCAGTGGCATGGTACAAGTATTACCATGTCTCCAGGCACTCAGCCCAGCCGTGACTTGGGGCAGAAGTGCTGTTGTATTTAATCTGAATCTCACGAATGCTGAAGCTGGTTAATAAAAGGCTGTAGTTGTTTTATCTATTTATTTTACCACCACATCCTAATTGATTGTTGATACATTTCCTATCCACTAAAACTTTATTTTATATTTATGTGTGCTTTGCCTGTATGTATGTATGTGCATGCCTAGTGCCCATGAGTTTAGAAGAGGTCATTGATCCTGGGAACTGGAGGAATGGATGGTTGGTGGTCCTTGGCATTCTAATGTCCAGGTGAGTGTTTGTATTCACTCACCTGGTCCCCGAAGATACTGGTGTCAGTGCCCTGGGCTGGAGACACTGAGGGGGCTGTCATTCAGAGTTGTGGTAGCCCAAGCACAGCTGCCCTCTGTTTGGGCTCACTGTGTATTCTAACAGCTCCACAGCCAGATTTCCTGATGGGAGCATTGTGGGGGGGATGGCAGCTTAGAGAGCAAGGTGGGTTCCTGACCCCAGGTCAGCTCTAGTTCCTGTTCTTGGCCACCCTGTCTGGTGTTTCAGAATTCGAATCCTGAAAGTTAACTACTCTGAAAGTTAACTACTCTGTACCTCACAGCCACGCCTTTCACTGTTCTGGGGAAGCCACTTTTCATATAAAAATGCTTATTGGGAAGCATACCGTAGTTCTTGAAGCCAGGAACAACGTCTGGCAGAGGTCCCATGGGCAAAGCGACTGGCAACAGGAAACCTTCCTTCCCACAGTGAGCATCCCAGAGACAAGAGGAACGGGCATATTTTAAAGGCACTACTACCAGACAGAATGCCATTATTTTAAAGCAGGCATTTCAGTGTCCTACACCCTTTCTTCTTGCAGGAAGGTATGCTGTGCATCACACTGGTCCAGGGAAGGTGTCAGCAGGATGCTGAGTGGTTTCATTACCAAGAGGAACGTCTGCTTCATGGTAAGTGAGGAGTATTATGGTCTTCCTGGGTGTGTTGCTTGGGGGCTGGGCCTCCCTGATGGGTGAGGGAGACAATCCCAGCTATCCACAGAACTTCCACTGAGAACACAGCCAGCCTCAGGATTCCCTCCCTATTCTTGGTATATGCAGCCTCAAAGGGAATTGCTCCAAATGTTTGAGAGAGTGAACAGATGTTCTCTCTCACACACCAGCAATGCTCCAAGGAGCCTCAGGCATGGTTTTAAACACACACATGGACACGCTCAAAACAAAAAGGGCAGCCGAGGTTAATGGCTCAGAAACTCAATGTGAGATCCATTCCGAGGATAAGGCAACTTACAGAACCAAATCACTCACGTTTACTGAATGATATCTTAACAGTGATTTATTTTGTGTGTAATGGAAGCTTTGGTTTCTTTGTATGTTATGTAAATACGCTTTTGTTTTAATTCCACGTGTGGATTTTAGTTGGGCTATAGTTTGTCCACACCTGTTAATTGTCTTGTGTGGAGCGTGGCTTTTGCCAGCAGGTAACAGTCTTCCACAAGAAGCATGGAGAGGGGCGTGGCCTGAGACTCAGAGTATAAATATGAGACTGAGACTGAGACCATGTGGTGTTCTATGTGGTGCTGTGTGTTGCTGTGTGGCATGTAGCAATTTGGAGAGACCAGAGATGGTGTGGCGGTTTGGAGCAGACAGACAGACAGAAACACTTTGGGGTACAGTGGCATGGAGGAGACTGTTAGTTGCATCTGTGGTTGACAGAGCTAGGTCTAGAACCTGAAAAGAACACCTTGACCCTAACTAGCTGGGAGAAGCAAAGGGTTCTGGGCCTCTCTATCCACTAACCTTTTCTCTTTCCCCCTTAAGGTTGTGGGGTTGGTGGAAGGGAGGGAGAGGCCTAAACACCCCAAATGAAGTAGAGTTTTTAAAAAGACTGTTACAGGTGGCTTTCCACAACGTGTATGTGTGTGTGTGTGTGTGTGTGTGTGTGTGTGTGTGTGTGTGTGTACATGCATGTCACAGAGTTTGTGTATGGAAGTTGAAGGGAGTCAGTAGTTTGTTCTTTCTTTCAACCAACCATATGCATTCCATACACTGAACTCAGTTTCAAGCTCGGTAGCAAGTGCCTTTGTCTGCTACACCATCTTGCTACCCCAACCATTTGTTTTTAACTCTGCTTCTGTGAGCTGATATTATTCCGCATGCTTGAAGGAATACACCTTTATCAATGAGGATGCAGGCTACTTATTATTTTTATAGCTCCAGGGCTACTCATGAGCTACTAGCAAATAATTGGGTACTCCTGCTTATACTGCTGACTTAGCACAGTGCAGGGTCCTAGCTGCTGTGACAAAGCACCCAAGAAAACCAACTTTTAAAGAGAAAAGGTTTATTTTAGGTATGGCTCCAGAGACTTCAGCTCCTAGCTGATTGGCTCCCTTGTTTTTCAGCCTGTAGAAGGCCTGAGCACTGAGGTGGAAACAGCTTGTTACCTCACAGCAGCCCAGGAAGTGAAAGGGAGACAGCAAGGTAGCAGGGCCCTAGCATTTTCTTTTTTTTCAAGATGGGGTTTCTCTGTGTAGCCTTGGCTGTCTTGGACTCCATTTTTAGATCAGACTGACTGGCCTCGAACTCATAGAGATCTGCCTGCTTCTGCCTCCCTGAGTTCTGGGATTACAGGCCTGAGCCACTGCACCTGGCTATCAGGGTTCCTTTCATGGGCATGCCCCCAATGACCTAACTTCTTCCTTCAGTCCACCTCCCCACAGCTCTATAGGCTGGTAAGCAAGCCTTCAGAAAAAAAAGCAAGCTTTTGGGATCATTCCATATCCAAAGGGCAACACCCTGAGCCACTCTGGAGGAGGCCAGTGATGTTTGCTGTATGATCCAAATGCTGCCTGACAGACAGAGGCATCCATGGTCAGAAGTCCCACCAGGCCCCTCCCCTTAGGGAATGGCTAAACTCGTGAGGTCTAGTCCTCCAGATAATAGTCTCATGCCTGCCTGTTTGCTGCGTGTTGCTCTCTTACCTCAGGGGACCATGACGCCTTAAAGGTTGAGATCTGTGATCACAGCCTGCCTTGCTTCACTCTGCGGGAGAAGCGAGTTAGGGTGCAGGCCCTGCTGCCATCCCAGATGAAAGGGAATGTGAAGCTTACTTTTAAAGGAGGTAGCCATCTGTTCTCAGAGGATGATCACCTCAAATGTGATGGACACATGCCATGTGGCTGCCATCGCCTCGCCTCGCCTGTTACAGTAACAGGGCAGACATCACAAATCAATCCCTCATGACATCACCAACTAATTCCTCAGGACATTTGTTTTCAGTGAGCCTGGACTTGGTCTAGAATCCTACTCATTTTCAGCCTTATGGTCAGCAACTCCCCTCAAAGTGGGGCTGATAGTCTGATCTCCATCTTATTATTTTTGCTTACTTATTTATTATTATTATTATTATAATGTGTGCTGTGCTCATATGTGTAAGTATGTTGCATAAGTGGAAGCCTGAGGTTGAGGTTGGCTGTTTTCCTCAATTACTTTTCACCTTACTTTTGGACAGGGTCCCTCACTGAATTTGGAGTTCACTGATTGGCTAGCCTACTGGCCAGTGAGCTGCAAGGACCTGCCTGTCTCCATCCCTCAGTACTGGGGTCTAGACTGCTATGCCTGGGGATGTGTGCTCAGGTCCTCATGCTTGCTCGACACTTAGCCCACTGTACCCCCCCAGGTCCCTGGTCACTATCTTCCACTCCTGCCTGTCTACTGTTCTGTTCTGATTACAGCTCAGCCAGGGGCAGCATAGCAACACACACTCCTCAGCTGATGTCATGGAGGTAGCCACCTCCACGCTCAGCCTCAACTTTTGCATGCTGAGTTGGCGTAGTTGGATGTCAAGTTTTCCACTGGTCACTAAGTTATTGATGATGATTACAGTTATAACAACTGATAGACACTGTAGGAAGCATATCACACACTTTGTTCTGATTGGTCCTCACAACAGCATCACAGGTCAGCCACCTTGACTCCCTTGGTTTTCATAATGACAACATGACATATTTACGGGAGCTAGCCAACATGCCCAGGGTCCCAGAGATAAATTGTCACAGCCCGGATTCTAAGTAGGTCAATCCTGTCTCTCTGGAACCTGAGACCCATGAGACTCATGAAACAGAGACTCATGAGGACTAGAAGGGACAGAAATAGGATGGACTTGCTTTAAGTAAGTGCACTAAGAACATTTTGTTCAAATTCATCTTCAGGGTGGAGAAAACCTTAACTGAAGCCACTGGTTCTCCTGCAGACTAAGCACCGGGCACAGTTTTCTACTGTGAGTAGTTAAAGGTGACAGTGAGTAATGAAAGGTCCCACAGCCCACTGTGTTCATGAACACAGACTGTCCTTTCCCACCTAGAGCAGGGAGCGAAGCCAACAGTTCCATCCTGGCTCCAATGTTTATAGACTTTAGTACGAAGCCATTGTCTGACTGTGAGTCCCATTTCTCCAGGATATTCAGATATTCCTAGAATCAGAATCAACTGAGCCTTTTTGAGAAGCATGAAGGGAGATGAATCATGTTCTTGGGATTTACTTCAGGGAGAACTGTTGGAGTTTGCAAATAGTGGCTGGGACTGGAGTCACGTGGGCTCTCTGATCCCACCACTCTGTGGGTGTTGGGCCTAAGGTTCTCATGTAGGGTGGAGAAAACCCTACGTGACTCTTGGTTAATTATCATTATTAAAGATTATTTATGTGCATGTGTATCTGTCTGCCCTGTGTGGTCTGGGTGCCTGGTGACCATGGATCTACTGGATCTGGAGTTTCAGGTGGTTGTGAGCAGTCCAGTGCAGGTAGTGAGAACTGAACTCAGGTCTTCTGGAAGAGCAGGGTGCTGCTAACCTCTGAGCCATTTTCCAGACCTGACAATAGGTATCTCAGAAGGGATTAACTGTGCTTCACTTGTGTGCCCTCTCATAGATAAGCTGGCGTCCTGAAGTCTAGCACCTACGGGTGTGACTATGTGGAAGTAAAGTCTTTGTAAATTCAGTCAAGAAGAGGAGGTCACGCTAGGCCAGGGGTCCTCATCTAGTGATCAGTGTCCTTATAAGATATAACTTGGGGTACAGAGTCAATAGCAGAGATGGCATGCAAAGATAGAGGCGCTGGCTGAAATGGCACATCTGTGAGTGAAGTGTTGGCAGCGGGTGTGTGGGGAGGGATAAAAGAAACCTGTCCCTCAGCCTTTGGAGGATCCAGTCTGCTGGGTCCTGATCTTAGCTTTCTAGCCTCAGCTTGCCCAGGACTAGAAGATGATATAACGCATCACTCTAGTGCCACAGTCTGGACATCCTAAGACACTAAGAGAGATGGGAAACTGAGTCCCCACTGAAGGCACCAGTCTGAGAAAGCACAGGGTACAGAAAGCTGCAGGGCACTAATATGTTTTCGAGAGCTTGGACCAGCTGTCATGTTCACCTTGGAAGAAGGTTGTGGACTGAGCTTTCCAGGGCCTGAGATGACATCAGTCAAGAGAACACATGTTCACAAGCTGTGCAGGAGCCAGTGGCTATGTTAGACACTACCATACACTCTTCTGCCTATGACGGCCAGGACTGCCATTTCAGCCCGAGAGGGGCCTGCTCTTGATCTCAGCACCCTCTGTTAGCTACATGCCCTCTCTCAGTAGGTTTAGTTCTTTGAGATGTCTTTGCATAGGATCATATTTTTTCCTTACCGTCTCATGGATTCAATCTTTCCATCAGACAAGAACAAGATGCAAAGACATTTTCCACATCCACCCTGAGGCCTGGCCTACTATTGAGTGTTTGGCTGGTGTGACACAAAACACTTGTGCATGGGCCAGTGAGATAGCTCAGTGGATACAAGTGCTTCCATGAGCCTGTCAACTTGAGTTTTATACCCAGAACCCACACGGTGAAAGGAAAGAACCAACTCTGAAAAGTTCTCTGACCTCTTCCCATGTACCACAGCACATCTGTACACATAGAACACACACAAACACACACACACATGCATGCACAGAAACACTTATGTGCTTGGGATCAGTGAATCGGGCTCTAAGAACCTGTACTTCTGTGCCTCTCTGTACAATCCCAATCTTCAATATTGGAAAATTTGATCTTGGGATTGTTTTGTCACTTTTATAGACAGTACAGGTACCTCAAGCAGCTCACAGCTTATTGGTCTCCTGTGGACAACAGGAGGTGAGGTGTAGGTCAACACCGAGAAAAGCCCCTGATGAGCTTTAGTCTTTGTAAGAAGATGTGAGCACAGTCATGAATAGTCCCTGGTTCTGCAGTCCGCCATGTTCCCATTTTGTCCTCTATGTGCTCCTGGCCGAGGACCTTGGCACCCCCGCCCCCCACCAGGTGTGAGTGGCAGGCTCTCACCTTCACACTTGAGCAGGAAGAAGTCCATGCTGTGGCTGAAGGAAGCGCTGAAGTAGGTGCAGTTCTCCACCAGGTCGCAGGACAGGCACTGCCTGTTGAAGTCATCCACTGTGTTGGCGCTGGGAGAGCAAAGCGCATGTGAGAACAGGGGCAGACACTGAGTGATCATGGAGTCAAGTGCCTCTCCTCTGAGGCTGCCCTGTGATTCCTGCTGATAACCCCATAAGCTTTACCTCCATCAGCGTTCCTTAACTCCTCTTCCCAGAAGCCTTCCCAACCCATAATTTGACTCTGGACACTTCTCAGTCTTTCGAATCCTCGATAGTTGCTATTTGCCCATCAGGGAAACTTCAGGCAGGGTGAAAGCAGGGTAGAGAGACTGCAGTTATGGGTGTCGTTGCCTAGTTGCCTAGTGTGCTCATGGGTACCCTCTATCACAGGGTCATGGCTATTCTCAACTGGCACAGTCATGGATGCTATCTCTCTGAATAATCATGGGTACCTAGAGTGGTCGTGGCATGATCACCACACACTTTGAGTGATTCTGAACAGATGGCTGGCAGTTTGGGAACAGTGGAGAGCTTCCCCACATTCCTCACATGCCAAAGGCAAGAGAAAGGAGCTCTGCGAATGAATGTCAAGGAACTAGCATCGATTGCTTCCAGAATGCAGTTCTCCTGACAGCAGATGGTGGTGATTCTGCCTCTCGCTTGGGGATGAGAATGGCAATGGGAGAAACCAACTGGAGATACCACCCAGAGCCACCATGTCAGGTTTGATCCAGACCTGGAAGCACCTGTCTTTCTTCACAGGGCGCTGGGAGTGTTCTCCTCTAGGCACAGCTTCCCCTGTGTTCCCAAGAACGAAGATGTCATGGGAGAAACAAGCTCCTGATGCTACAGGCCACAGGGGAGGAGCAGAAGGCTGCTTTCTCACCTTTTAAAACAGCGGGTAGCCTCATTCCCATGACCCTAGTAGCTCCATAGTGGTGGACAGTCTACAGAGAGAAGAGTGTCTGGGATCATAGGGCCCTGCTCATTCATGCTGGCTTTACACTCAGCGTGAGAGCCCACTGGCTGAGGGACACCTCTGTGTGCTTGGGCCTTCTCTAGCTTCTCTGGTCCACACTGGCCTCTTCCAGTGGCTGCTGTAGACTCAGGGAGCAGCCAGCGGCAGCACCCCACCCCAACTAACAAGTAACCCAGAAACACCCATTGTTCTTCTTCTTCAAAGGTAGAAGCCAAGTTTACCTCAGAACAAAGCTCCTTCCCATGAGATCAATAGCAGGCAGTTCCAGGATGAACTGCTGAGAGGGTGGTGTTAGACTTGGTCCCTCTCTCGGTTCCTGCCATGCCCATCTATTTCCTACATCATGTGAGGTCATGGAACTTGGTCCATCACACAGCAAACATGGAGCATGCGGGTAGATGGGAAAGCCAGTCTCCTCTCCACTCGGCCACTGGTTGATTCCAAAACCAGAACCAGATGTCCTCAAAACACACAGAGGAGGGCAATCTGCCAAGTAATACTTGAATACAGGAGCAAGACAGGCAGAGTCCCTCACTCTCCCGGGCTTTCTAGTTATCCAGCTGTCCTTGCTACCTCCTATGGGCTGCTACAGAGCTGTTGTTTTGTGAGGCCAAGAGATCCCTGCTGGCAGTGGGAGCCAGTTACCTGTAGAGCTGTCGTCTCCGTGGCAGGTCCTCCGTGCTCAGGAAATAGCTGCGGAGATGGGGAAGGCATACAGGGTTAGCTTGCCTCAGAGCACATTTGCAGGCCACAAGCCCTACACTAACATCTTCACAGCATCTCTCAGGGACTATGGCCTATATGGTGAACAACGGTTATGTTAGGCGTGGTGGCCACACTCATGACCACAGCAGGGGACAGCCAGATGCTCCAGGCAGACGGACACAATGGTGCAAGTACTGTCAGCTTCATGTGTGTCCTGTGCTAACCCTGGCCACAGAGCTCTGGGTCCTGATGGTACAGCGCACCACAGATTAGTAACCTCCTGGAGGGCAAGGAGAAGTCTTTATATGATCCCCTATAACCTGGCCTGGGGAATGCATGTCTGCTGGTTTTCTCCTAAGCCTGAGAGTCCCTCCTAGGTGAGGCAGAGCAGGACTCATCAGGTGCAGGACTGGGCCTGAACGCCTACAGACTGTTGGGCTCCCCCTGTTAGCTGCTGAATAATCTGGAGAAAGCAGCTTAATTTCTCTGCATCTTGGTATTTATTTTCATCTCCTGTGTGTGTATGTGCACTTAGGTGCATGCCTATGCATATGCAGGTATTATGTGTGCACAGGTGTACATGTATGTACTTGCCTATAGAGGCCAGAGGCTGACCTTGGGTATCGTTCCTAAGGAGCTGTCCATATGGTTCTTTTGAGACAGGCTCTCTCACTGGTTAGGTGAGACAGTGAGCTCCAGAGCCCCAGCATTGAAATGGGATTACAAGGGCCACCATGTCTGGCTTTTTCATATGGGCCCTGGGGCTTGAACTCACTTTCTCATGCTTGCATAGTGAGCACTTTAATGATGGAACCGTCTCCCCAGCACATGTCTAAGTTTGTCTGTTAAATGGGCAAGCATACCTATCCTAACATGTGACCATAATGTTAGTGAGATTGTGCTGGGCATGTCCTCAGCCCATTGCCCAGGTCTACAGAGACTCAATAACAGCTGCTACGGAGAAACATCCCTGTGAACCCTGCCACCTTACTAGCTTGTGCAAGCTTCCCTTTGTCAGCCTTGCAGCTTTGGGAGTTGGCTAGTAAGGCCCTGAGCTCACAATGACATTAGGAGTAAGTGCCATGATATAGGAAGGGAGAGGAGCCCCCACCCCCAGCTGGGTTTTCCCCCTCTTTCAGCATATTTGACTAGAAATCACACATGGATCTGCTAGCAGTCAGAGACAGCTTCTGGGATCTAGCCCCTGGTTCTCACTCACATCTTATTCCGCTTTTCATCGTAGGACAGGATCTTGGTCACATCCCAGTCCCCAGAGGTGATGGACTGGATGTTGTCATTGCTGCTGTTGGGCTGAAATACAGATGAGATGTCAGGGATGAGACACTGTGCTCCATCTTTGGTGCTTCATTCTGGAGCCTGTCAGAATGAGGCAATATCCACCCCTTCTTGTTTCTCTTCCACATGGCCCCGCTTGAATCCAGAACCCTCCGCGATCGGCTCTGGTGTTCACATCCTGGTCTGAGTGTCACCAATGGGAACATCACAAAGTCTCTCTGTTGAGCTTGTCCTGGTACCTCATCCCATCTTCTGCAGATACATACCCAGGGCCGATACACTTGTGAAGTTAATGTTTGTTTTAGGACCCAGAATGAAATAAAGAGTGTGTGGGGAGAAGGATGAAATCAGGCAAAATCAGGGAAGGAGGGAGGAAGGAACCCAGTGTAGTTCTTTTGACCATCCCTGCCATCCTTGCTGATGACCAGGTGCCACAAGGACTGGGTGTGATTCCTGCTCAGCTAGCATAGTTCTCAAGTGTCTTCCAGACCCTGTATTGTAGTTACCAGTACCTGACATCAGATGCCAGATGCAAGCAGCATTCAAATTCTCAGCTGGGATGCCAAGGTACAGCTGTGGGCAGCTGTTCTGAACGGCATATGCCCTGGGGGAGTGCAGAGGGGACTGAGCCTAACTTAGGTGATGGAGGCCAACACGTGGAACTGCAGACCCTGGTGCAGGCTGTATGTGTGAGAACATGAGCGTGGATTCAGGAAGGCACTGCCACAGGGCATCCTGGGCATGGGAGCAGAGGCCAGGGCAGGAGTGGGTCCCCGGGGGAGGGTGGGAACCACTTCCTGATAGATGCTAAGGGGTTCTCAGCAATTTCTGATCATCTGCAGGACTTTAGAGACTGAGGCTGAATGAAAGCATCAAAAAATTTTAAATCTTGCTTGAAATGACCCCAGTGAGAAAGTGAACAGAGCAAATCAGATTTTGGACATCTTGTAAGTCATGTGATTAAATGGCTTGAAAACAGAAATGCCTGCCTGCTGGGAGTAGTTATCATTCCTCCCCAAGGCATTTTAGGACCCTTCTCTCCCACCTCCCAGCAACTCCTTGAGGAGATGGTCCTGCAGGTTTTCTTCTGAGTCTCTCTCTCTCTCTCTATATATATATATGTGTGTGTGTGTGTGTGTGTGTGTGTGTGTGTATCCTCCCACTTTGCATCCACAGTCTTTCCAAACAGCCTTTTTCCTAATTTTATATGCTTGCCTCCATTCTTGACAACTTCAGCCAGCTTTAAAATCAGACCCGCATGCACAGGGGATGGGGTTGTTAACATAGTTTCAAGCACATGCCCTTCCTCATCCCCTCCTGTCTCAGGGCAGAGATGTCACAGCTCAGCGCCCAGGCAGCTCTTCCTGGGGCTGATATCTGCGTCCCTGCTCAGCAGCATGCATCCTAAGCTGTCTGACCAGAACAGGTTTGTCTGAGTGGCGGCTAGAGCATCATTAAGGACAGCTGTGCTTCTGGCTCAGCAGCGAGGCAGTGCTGGGCTCAGGGGGAGACTCATGAAGGACTTAGAGAGTGTCCAGAAGCGCAGACAGGCACTCACTGGTCATCTCGAGTCCTCATTGCTACCCATCAGTGAGTCCTCCCTGCCCCTCTATTGTTGCCTGAAATGTCATGTTCCGTGTTTATGTTCCTGGACATCAATAGAAAATTTAGATTCCAGCTGTTGCCCTGCTCAGGGCCTCCATACTTGGACAGTGCCATGGTGCCCTCAGCTTTGGAACCCATCCGTGAACATCAGCCTCCCAGGGATCACTGGGGTCCTGGGAAGGGGGAGGGTGCATGAGGCCAGCACCAATAGTACAACAGCATCGACGGTGGTGGGGTTTACCTGGGATGATGACACGGTGATATGGTAGAATTTCCCCCGGCCCCCCTGCGGGATCGCTCTGACAAAGAAAAACTTCCGGCCATCCTTGGAGAACACAGGCTCTTCATTCTGTGGACAAAGGTGACAGGCCCGTCAACATAAAACTTCACAGGAGCATGGAAAGTGAGTGGGGGGAGGGGAGGAGCACTCTCAGGTGTTTCCTATGTAATTTCTAATGACAGAGGGAGCTGAAGGTCTGTGTGGGGCCTTCCCTCTCTTAGGGACTAGAGAGTCAGACCTTGGGTTTTCTAAGAGCAGAGAGAGAAAGGGGCACCCAGGTTTACAGACCAGGGCTGAGGCTGGCTTAATTGGTAAAATGTTTCATGCTGTGCAAACATGAAGACCTGAGTTCAGATTCCCAGAACCCTGTAAAAAGCAGGGTGTGGCAGCAGGGGCCTGTAACCCCAGTGCTGTGGGATCAGAGACAGGCAGAATGACGTACTTGGTGAGCTCCAGGTTCCGTGAGGGGTGCTATCTCCAAAACTAAGGCAGAGAGCAGCTGAAGCAGACCCCTGATGCCAACCTCTGGCCTCCACATGCGCACACACACACACACACACACACACACACACACACACACACACACACAGGTGCGCTTACATGCACACCTGTACAGACCTACACGAATGTTCACATCTGTCGTACACAAACACGCACACCTCCATACACACTTGCAAATTCACACCCCAGCACAGGCAGATGGCACTGTTACCCATGGCAACGATCAGTGAAGGAGTGGGCTTGTACACACACCAGGCACACCTCACGGATGGGAGCTAAGCCCAGGCACACACACTGAGCTTCAATGATGGCCGTGAAACCCCTCAACACTCGAAGCTGCTGTGCGGTCTTTTGTCACACACCTGCTCAAAGGCAACTAGCCGAGGACTCCACCCTTCCCTCTTCTAGTCCTGTCTTCCACTCTTTTCCTTAACAAAACCCAGCTCACACTGACTCATCCATTGATGAGGCACGCCAAAAGAAAAATAAAAATCCACATGGAGCAACTGGGTCTATTTTAAAACTCTGACATCAGAGAGCCCACCTGGGCCTGGCTCTCACTAGGGACCTCCTAAGGAGGCAGGCACTAGGCATCAGTCTGAGCACTAGTCACATCTCCCCAAAAATAGCTCTGGGGTCGGGGCTACCAGCTGGATATAGGACCTGAGGGGTGTCCTGTTACCACACTCTATTCCTGGCACCCTAAGAGCCAAGCAGGCAGGTACTTACAGCCCTTAGCCTGCCCTAGTGGGAAGAGGACACTGGTGGGCAGAGTGATTTTGGTATAGGAGCATCTGTACCACATTGTGAAACCAAAGTCTGGAAGTTTCTATCAGTAAACAGCAATTTGCTGGCTAGGCCAATTGCTAATATACATACATACATACATATATATAATATATGTATAAATATATATATATTGTATATATATATATATTTTTTTTTTTTTTTTGCAGGGATGAGAACAAACAAATCATAACATTATAATGCAGGGATAAGCACAAACAGTAAATAGAACGCAGCTGGCCCAGGAAAAACTCATTTCCCCACAGTGGAGGAGCACATGCAAATATGACGTGCTCAGAGAAATGAACTAACATGTGATTAAAATGACATTTAATCTTCATGAATATTTGCAATAAAATGAAACCTTTAATCTGCAAATATTGATTTTTCTATTTAGAGTTGGGAGTGTGGTATTTAACAGAAGAGGGGGTGGAGAGGGCAGCCGTTAATTTGGCTTTTTAGATGGACTTGTGTTTGCCAACCATGCGGCGGTCGAGGCAATAGTCCCCTAGTTTTGTGGGGGGAAATGTTTGCACTTTGGAGAGAGATTAAAAGCAATATGATTAATTCTGGTCAGAAGCAGCATTCTCATATTGAGAAGGCCGCAGCTTCTGAGGTCATTGTCCACTGCTCTCTGGAACCTTCCAGAATGTGTTGAGGGCAGTCTTTGGAAACGTGCTCAAGTAGGAAACAAATGTGTGTGTGTGCGTGCGTGCATGTGTGTGCGTGTGTACATAAGAGAGCAAAGGTCAATCTTGGCTGTTCTTCCAGGCCCTGTCCACTCTGTTTTCTGTGACAGGGTCTCTCACTGGCCTGGGCTGTGCTGGTTTGGTTAGGCTAAACGGCCAGTGAATCCTAGGGATCCACCTGTCTCCATCTTCCCAGTGTTGGGATTCTAAGCATGTCCCATCATGTCTTGTGTTTGTTTGTGTGGGTTCCAGGGGTTGAACTCAGTTCTTCATGCCTGCATGGCAAGCCTTTACCAGCTGAGCTATCTCCCCAGTCCAGTGAATAAATTTTTAGTAACAAAGCACAGGGTGCTTTTGGCTTGGAAACCAGGATTTTAATAATGGTTCTGCCTCTTGTTTCGATACTGAGGGATTCTGGTGTCCTTGCTGGGCTTCCTGACTGCCAGCTCTCTCCACAGCAGACCTTCAAGGAATGTAGTCTCAGTGTGGCTTCTGCTAGTTTCTTTTCTATAGCTCTGTCCTCTGACCTTCGAGTTCAAAGTTGAAGTCCCAAAACCAAGTATCCAGCTAAAGATGTGAGACAGCCAGAAACTCACCCACAAGAGTAGCTAGGTAGACAGCAGTTCTGGGTTCAACACCCAAGTGTGCCGAGGCTAGAGGGCCAACTTGCCAGTCTGGCAGCAGTGATGAGCATGCAAGTAGCCAGATGAAATTTACTATTTCTCTAGAATATCCTCAGAGAAGAGGGCTACTTATAGGGGTAGCTACCCCTTTGTTGATTTCTGGGGTTCTCTTTGGGGTCCATAGTGAGGCTCCAGGAAGGAGATGGAGAGAAAGGGCAGATGATGTGGCCTGGGCATGTAGCTGGCTATGATAATGAGGCTGACAGCACAGGAGCCAACCATCCTGCTGGCACCACAACAGGGAAGCTCAACGACTGGAGCAGACAGGACCCCCTGGGTCTGCAAGGTCTTCTGAGTTGGGTGGGGAGTGGAGTGTGGCCTCATATTATCTTCCTGGGTCATGTCTGTGGCCTCTGACGAGAAGTGCCTGAGATCCTGAAGGGGCAGCCGGAGGCTTCCTGGCAGCTGACAGCAGCCCAGCCTTACTTAGGCTCCTGTGCTGCCCTGCAACACCATAGCACAAGTTTAAAAATAGTGTCCGTGAATCCCTTTAGGGGAAGAGGATGAAATGGGAACTGTTTGAATTTGGGTTTCACTGGAGCTTAAGTAGTTGTGACCCCCTTGTAGAGGCCCAGACCATGGTATGTCAATAGTCAGCCTCACCACAGTGGGGCAGGGCAGCCCTGACCCATGCAGAGAGTCCCACAGGGTGTGGATGGTTAGATTTCCTGTAGCTTCTCACAGCAGCCCAGGATGAAGCGCACCTGTCCTGTGTGAGTGGCTGCGAGGCCTGACAGAGCTGCAAAGCATCCTGGAGAGGATTGTTCTCATAGAGGTCACAGTGCTCCAACAGGGCATTTAACAGCATGGGCACTGAAGGCACTCACATCACCATTTGAGTGCATTCATATCGCCACACAGCTATCCTCTCTCGTTCTAGCTTCCTGAACATCTAAAGTGATTGCATCTTCAAATATCAGCTACTTCTTGGTTCATTGAAAATTTACATCTAAAAACAGCAAAAGCAAAAAATTGAGTGCTACTGTTTCTCTGTCTTCATGCTGCTGGGAAAGGACCTGGTTTTCTGAGTGCTGTTCAGGACTTCAGCACTCACACCCGGTGCCTGAAGCTGGTGGCTTTCTTTCATGTGGTGAGACATTCAGTCAGAGAACAGGAAGATTCGGTGTCGGCTCTGTGGCTGCTCTGCCATGCTGAAGAGCAGATGAACAGAGGACAGCTGGAGGCTCCATCCCCAGGCCCCCAGGACAAGACAGTGCATCCCTCCAGGGGCTGCAGTGAGAGCAGACAGGAAGTAACTGCCCGTTGAAACTCCCTTGGAGGAGGGTGCAAGGACACTGAGCTGCCCCAAACACACTTCTAGCTGGCTTTTTTTTCTTTTTTTTTTGAGCCTGTCCTTACTTCCCTTCAAACCCTCCTTGTGCATGCTCCACAGCCCCTCCCACCCCATTTTCCTGGCTCTTTTCCTGTCAGAGGCTGAACACCAAAACACAGCTTCAGAGCCAGGTTCACTCCCATGCCGTGGGATTTATGAGCCGTCTCATCTGAACGTCTGGACAGGAGCATCGCCAAGAGCTATGCTCTAGTTGGTTCATTTCCAAAAAGAAATCTACCAAGGTGAAATTCACAAGTACAGCATTTTAACAACACTGAGCAGTCCTAGCATTTAGTGCATTCATGACATCATACAGTTGCCTCCTCTAGTTCTGAAACCTTCCTTTCTCCTTCCCAAGCAAAACAGCTTCAAGCACCAACCTGGCGACTACTGGCCGGCTTTTTGTTTCTGTGGACGTACTTATGGATGTTTTACATGAACAGGCACACACTGCAGGGGCCTTTTGTGCCTGTTCCTTTCACTCAGCATCATGTAACAGCTGCCAAAGGCGGGACTTCTTCAAGTTGGCACTTGTGGCATATCCATGCAATGGAGAATTACTCAACCATGATAAAAGGTTCGGTATCCTGATACATGCCACATACAACATGCTGAAGTGGAGTAGTGGATTTTTATAGCTAAATATTTTAAATGACAAAATTTATATTTATCAAATAAACATATTATTTTGAAATGCATATGCATGGAAGAATGCCCAAATGGAGCTAATGAATACATATATTATAACTTTTTCATGTCAGCTACGACTTAGAATCTACTCATAAATGTTATTTTCTTCAAATTTAGGTATCTGTCTGTAAACCTGTGAGTAAGTGCACCCGGGCATACAGGAGCCCCTGGAGGCCGGAAGAGGGCGTCCCTTGGGACTGGAGTTTCAGATGGTTGATGAGCTGCTATGTGGGTGCTGGCAGTGGAACCTGAGTTCTCTGCAAGAGCAGCCCGTGCTCCTTACCACCGAACCATCTCTCCAGTCCCTTGTAAATGTAAAGATTACAGCACATTAATGACTGAAGCACGCTGTGCATTAGAAAGACTCTCCTGAGCTTACTTGTCCTGAAAATGAACTGAAACCAACTGACATCCCCCAGCCTCACACACTCCCACTAACCACCTATTCTGTCCTTTGAGTGAGAACATGCAGATGATGGTGGCTATTTTGACTGACAACTTTACTGGATGAAGAACACCTCGAATACTGGGGAGGTGCAACTTGGCCCGTGTCTGTGTTTAACCACACCATCTTTTGGCCTGTGTTCTCAGACTGAATAAAGGGAGGAAAAGGAAGAAGCCCAGTGAGTAGCAGCGTTCATCTCTCTGCTTCCTGACTGTGGGTGTAGTTATGTGGCCAGCTGCCCTATATCTCTGCTGCCATGACTTTCCTGTCATAGTGGATTGTTTGCAAATAAACCTTCCCTTCCTTAAGTTGTACTTGTCAAGTATTTTCTCACAGCAACGAGATGAGTAACTGACACACATAGTATTCAACCCCCTCCCCCCACCGTGCATGGCTTCTGTCACTTATCACAGTATCCTTTAACTTCATCCAGGTTTCATTCTTACATCTTATATCTTTTTTACCTTTTTTGGACAATCTCTTGCTGGACAATCAGGTTGTTGTCTTGGCTGTTGTGAACTGCAATGCAGTGACATAGGAATCACTTCAGCATTCTGATGTTATTTCCTTTGGATACCACCGGTAGCGAGATTTTACTTTTAGCTGTTTGAGGAACCTCCACACTTATCTTCCAGAGACTTTCCTGACTTATGTTCTTGCCAACAGGTTGATAGAGTTCTCTGTATTCTCATATTCCCTCCAGTATACATCTTTTGTTTTTTGATACTATCAAAAAACAGCTGTGATGTAATTTCACTTTGTGATTTTAATTTGCATTTCTCTGGTGATTACTAATGAGCATGTTTCATGTATCTATTGGTCATTTGTGTTCTCTTCCTTTGAGATATGCATATTTAGATTTTTTTTTTTTAAATTGAGTTGTCTCTTTGGGCTGGAGAGATGGCTCAGCAATTAAGAGCACTGTCTGTTTTCCTAAAGACCCAAATGGTTTCTCAACACAGCAACTTCTAGCTTCCTCTGGTTCCAAGGGATCTGATATTCAATTTTGTACTCAAATGGTGCACATACATGCACTCAGGTACACACATATATGTAAAGTAAAATGTGTTGAAAAATTTGAGCTGCTTCAATTCCTTACATATTTAAGTATTAACCCCTTACTTCATGTGTATTAGTCACTCTTTAATTTCTGTGATAAAATATCCTCCATAAAAAACAATGTAAGAGAGAACGGCTTTATTCTGACTCAGTTTGACAGTGCAGCCCATCACGGTAGGGACGGTAAGGCAGCGGAATGTGAACAGCTGGTCTCCTTGCACCCACAGGCAGGAAGCACAGAGAGATGGATGCTGGTGCTCAGCATCATTTCTAGGTGGATTCAGATCCACCTAGAAAGCTGGTCCTCAGTGGTGGTGGTGTTTGGGCAGGTGGTGCAGCAGTTCTTGAAAAAGCATGTCCCTGGGGCAGGCTTTGAAAGCCACAGCCTCGTCTGAATTCCAGTTTGCGTTCTCTGCTTTGTGTTTGAAGACATAAGCTCTCAGCTTCCTCTGCTTGCTGTCATGGCTCCCATCATGATGGGCCCTTATTTGGCTGGAACCATAAGCGAAAACAAACTCTTTCATTCATAAGTTGTTCTTGGTCATTGTGTTTTGTCACAGCAATAGAAAACAAACTAACACAGGGGCCATTGCTGACAGTTGAATTTTCAATTAGTAGAATCTTCCATGTCAATAAAACACATGACTGTGTTTCTTACTCAAGCTCTTTTGTTTTCTTACTTTGTTGTGCATGGAACCTGGCCTTTGTACATGCTAAGCTGGTGCTCTCCCGAGCTCCATCTCCAGCCGTCTCTGCAATGATTCAAATCTGTTTTGATTTTTCTTATAGGATTTGAGCATAGTTTTATTTCCTCAGGTGGATTAAAGAGAAGTAAGATTGCTGAATTTTGTCTAATGCAAGAGTGTGGAAAGAAACAAAAGAACCAACAGAAAATAAAACTGCTAAGGGGTTACTCTACAAGTATGCTAATTCAAAAAAATTGCATCGCAGGGCAATTTGCCTAGGCTTCTTGTAGGCTCCTTCTTATTCTGGGCTCTTATTTTTAAAGGACATTTTTTTTTTTTAAATTAAAACTTAGGTGTGTTTGTGTGTGGGTGTGTGCACATGAGTGGGAGGGCTCTCAGAGGTCACGAGGGTGTCTGATGACTTGAGTTGGAGTTATAGGCAGTGCTGTGAGCCCTTTGGCACTGGGGCCAGGATGTGACCTCCAGTCCCCACCAAGGGCAGTTCACATCCTAACCACTGGGCCAGCCCCTCCTGACTTTCAGCCACTGACTTCTTTGTTTCAGTGCTGGCGACCGGACCAAGAGTCTCAGGCACACTGCATATGTGCTTTACCAGTGAGCCTCGCCTCAACCCCCAACCTTTTAAAATCTTCATCCCCCAGAGCCCAAGGTATGGTGGGGGAACCCCAGGCGTGGTCCTGGGCTCAAGTTTTTTGAGGAAATACCTCACTGAGAAGGGTCACATCTATAAAGCCATTCCAAGGAATAAATGGGGATATCAACCACATGTTCATCGCCACAGACCCCATCTGGGCAGCTTCTCTGGGCTCACCATTTTGAGTTCACCAAGTACATCACCTGACTGGGAGCTGAGATCTCAGCCATCATCTTGGGTGGGGGTGGTGACATCCAGGGAACTCGGCAAGCTTCCCAGGAGGATGGAGAGGAGAGGGCTGTGCGCACACTGCCCCAGTCACAACAGCGCGTGCATTTGGATGATCCCAGGCGGGGAGCCCCACGTGACTCCCTGGTGTGAAACCCAGGGGACCCACCCCTGTGGAGGGCTAGGGGTTCAGGGTGAGGGGAGCTCAGGGAGCCGTGTGTGGAGTTACCTGTCTGTACAGCCAAGCTTCACTTTCATCCTCGTGTTTCTGAAATAGAATTGGAGCATTAGGAAGGGGCTTTTGTCTGTCCGCATGCACTGTACAGAGGATGATTTAATTTCACCAGCATGGCGGCTGCACTCGAACAGAGTGGCCACCGGGGCCTCTTAGTGGGAAGGTAATTCCCGTTCTCCTCTTTGTCTCCTACTGTGGCTCACATCCCAGCACAAGTGTCCTCGGGCAAGAACAATGCCGCCGTCCCTAACAACCAGGGCGATCCACAGCGGTGAGCATCCCTGCGGAAGCTGATGGCATTTCTAACACCCCGTGGACACCACTGGCCAGCCTGTGCCCACTTGGTGGTCACACTAGCTGGGTGTGTGTTTACTTGGCAGTCACCACTGGTCAGTGTGTTCCTTTAGGGGCAGGCCTCTGGTACAGCATTGCTGTATTGTATGGAATTATGTGTGACACACACACACACACACACACACACACACACGCTAGTGGACACTGTGTGTTAAAATTACAGTTTACAATTCCAAGAGACGATCCTGGGAAACCAAGCCAGTTTAAAGGGGTCCAGGCATGTATGAGAGTTGCTCTCCAGAACCATGTGCAAAGACATACAGACAAATCATGCCGGGGTACCAGATGGCTGCTCTGCTCAGTTGCTGTCACCTGAGGTGCCACCTGTCTGGTGTTGGTTCTGCACGGCCTGTGGCAGTGGCAGTGGCTGTTCCTTACTGTATGGCGGACATATCAGGACAGGCACAGAGAGGGTTTGGTCATTCAGTAGAGATGCCCAGCTCTGGGCCTGCCTGTATCCCCCCATTCTTGCCTCCAGCTCACAACAAGCCCATCAGAACTACCCAGAATTGCTTCTGGTGATCTAACAGGAAGAAAGTCTCAACCCAGCTTGAGGCGTCAGAGGCTGGCACAGATCACCGTGACCTCCGAGGGAACCCTCCTTGGGCAGTGGGCTGAGAGCTGCCTGGTAGAGCCCACAGCTCTCAGTGAACCTGCACAGGCAAGCATGGTGTTTCTTGCTAGAAAACTTAGGGTCAAATAGAAACTTAGGGTCAAAAGCATTTCTGAAAGATCTGTCTGAAGTGGCACTTGGTCTTTTAAATTCAGAGTGAGGTGACTTTTTCAGAGCTGTGGCTCTGCCATGTGGAAGCCTGGCTGGCAGAGCGGGTGGGGGGGAGCATCTGCTGCCCTGGCCAGGAGGTAAGGGTGCCCTGGGCTACCTTCTGCTTCTAGACTGCAGGTTGGCCTGGACCTGCCCTACTTGTTCTGGAGCACCTGGCTTTAGGATATTGTGGAAGAGGAAGAGCTTTTGGACTGAGCACTCATAGGTCCTGGGCCAGACTCCTTCTCTTTTGAACAACTGAAATGAGGAGGATGAGGAAAGCAGTGTTCCCAGCACAGTAGCGACAGTGTGAAGGGAAACAGACCCTTGCCTGCTAGAGCCCCCGAGTGCGGCTATAACAGCTTCCCAGGGATTTTGTAGCAATATCTGATTTGTCCATCAGGTGGCACCAAACCAGAGGCTGTGCATACTAACCTAGGATTCACAATTTTTCCAGCAGGAGCCTCTCCAAATGATTGGGTGCCACCTCCCAGGCTATGGCCACCCCTTCACCCACTCCTCTGTCCCCAAACTGTACCTTAGTGCAGACACCTGTGGTGGCGTCACAGAGGGTCAGGATGGACACATTCTGGGCCCGGTTTAGCCAGGTCACAGCGACCTTGGTGCTGGTGGCCCACTTCACCATGGTGATGTAATACTCCCTGAAAACACAAACAAGAGTGTGAGCAGGGCCAAGGGACACCAGAAGCCGGTTCCACCACACTTCTGGATCCAGCAGCCAGTGTGGTGTTCTGAAATGAGGTCATTCACATGTGGCTCAAAACTCCTTATGAGTGATCAAATAACCCTGCCCCTCACTAGTTGGTCTCTAAGACTGAAGGCTGGGGCTGCCCTGCCAGTTTGTGGGGTCACATGCTCTGGCTGGGGCTCTACTGACCTCAGTTTCACGTGACAGTCCTACCAAAGGCATAACTCTGCAAAAGCTTATGCTTTGGGTGTGTGGGGTGAAGAGGTAGGGGCGCTGAGAAAGAGGGAGGAGAAACATTGAGTGAGAGGCAGTGCAGGAGATCCTCAGAGAGCCGAGTTGCAGAGTCTCCGGGGTTGGACAATTGAGAGTTCAGTTCCTTTTCTTCATTCTTTGATGGGAAAATACCCAGGATTAGGGACTGTGGCTCTGCTTCTGGGCTTTGGTGAACCCCATTTGGTGCCACATGCTGGATTTTACCCAAACTTGAAAATACCACCATGCTCAGAGTGGCCTGGTGTTCATATTGGGAGGATGTGGGTCTTAGGGTGATTAATTCTGTCACCCAGGACTCTCCAAAGCTGGGATGCCCCACTTCCCATAGAAAAGGAAAAAGAAAATGTCAAGAAAATAAGTGTTCCAAACAGGTATCCTCAAGTGACTTCCTAGAACATTCTAGAAGCCAGCTAACACATTTAGTTACCTGCCTGACTTTATCTATAATGAGATCTGCTGTTGAGGATGAACACTTTGCTTACAAGATCTTTTATCACAGGCGATAGTGGCACACTTCCCTGGTGCTCCTGGTGAGCTGGAATCAGACCTTGCTATCTTTGCTTATGTTTTACAGAAAGGCCTGGATAACCAGGAAACCCACTCACCTACCATTGCTCATTCCCCAAATCTACCTGCCGATAGGTTTTCAATTGCTGAACTGATGAACAGGTCAAGCACACAGCCTCCAAACAGGTCTGACTTACTGGGTAGGGGCAAGAGGGGCCCAGAAACTGTCCCACAAAGTCCCAGGGAGCATCAGAAGGTCTTGTAAGGAGCACACCTCATTAATTCTCAAACAGGAGGTATTTCCAGACACAATCAACTGAGATTTCTAAAACAGAGCCATTCCTCTTCATACCATCTACTCACAAGCCCGCAGGCCCAGTGAGTGGATCTGGGCTCCGTGTTTCCAGGGTCTATATCTTCCCGTGTCCCCTGTCTTGGTGCCTGCTCTGAAGTCAACATGTCTTTTCATTTGCATACCCCACACTTCTGTGTATCCCTGTTTCTTAGCCTCTTGATGGGGCACGAGAAATCTGAGAAGATGCCCCCACCAAATTGGCCTTTGGGCAAGTGTATGGTGCATTTTATTGATTGATAATTGATGTGGGAGCTCCCAAATCACTGTGCCACCCACAGGTTGGTAGTTCTGGGTGCCACAAGGGAGCAGACAGAGCAAGCTATGAGAGGCAGGCTCGTAGGTAGCACTCCTCCATGGCCTCTGCTTCAGTTCATGCCTCCATGTTCCTGGCTTGAATTCCTTTCCTGATTTCTCTGGGTGATGGACTACAATCTGTAAAGTGAAATAAACCCTTTCCTCCCCAAATTGCTTGTGGTCATGGTGTTCTATCACAGCAACAGAAACTCTAAGAAACCATGTTAAAGGGTTAGTCCCAGGAGCGTGTGCTTGTAATTTCAGCACCGGGTGCGAGGTTCCCTGGGGCATGTAGTCAGCCAGTCTGAACTGGCAAGGTCCAGGTTCAGTGAAGAGTGTCTCAAAAAACTAAGGTAGCACATATTTGAAAACCAAACAAAAATCCTGACGTTGACCACTGGCCTCCACACACATGTGCATACATTTTCACAGATGGATCCATACACGTGTACACACAGGCACTCACCTCCACAATGTGTATACACATCCACTTATCCCCACACACTTGGGCACACATGTACACATTTTCACTCACTGTCACATATTCCCCCTCTATGCATTCACACACACACCACACCCAATGCATACGTACTCACCCCTACTCACATGTGAACATACACAGACAAACCCATTTGCACTCACATGCATGTATGCACACACACATACACACGGACTTTACCCCCGCACACACACACACACACACACACACACACACACACACACACACAGACACACACACAATTTCAAGAGGTGTGCCTATCCTCTGCTTCACTTCTCATGGTCTTCCTCACTACAGCAGATGGAGGTCAGGGGCTTGAAGATCCCTGGGGATGAAAACGTGCTAATGACCTCCCAGGAGTTGCTGGGCGCTGGCAGCCAGGGAGTGGGTGGGAAGCTACACCAACCTGCTCTTCCTACCAGCAACACTACTCTTATGGGGGATGATGGAGAGAGAATGAGGTTCTGTGAGAATGAAAGAACATAGAGCTGATTGGTGAGGGGTGCTGTAGGATGCTGGACATGATTCGACTGTTGCAAACATCACTGTGCAGCAAACTGTGCTTGTCCATACAAGATCTGCACAAGATCAAGCCAGCCAGCACCCCAACATGGATGGGGAGAGGCCCTTGGCAGACAAACTATTAACATTTGAAGGCTGCAAAGGGAGTCTCTCTCCTTTGTTAATAGGTAGTTCATGCTCCAGTGGATAGACACATATGCTTGCACTGATGAACAACACTAATCAGACCCAGGGGTTATTAGAGGCAACAAGAAAAAAGGAGGACATGGAATTGGAGGGGTGATGATGTGGTCACTAGGGAGGGAGATAGTGGTGGATGGATATGAGCAAAATACATTGGGTAAATATATGGAGTTTTTAATCAAACTATAGGTCTCTATTTCTAGCCCTGTCCCCAGTCAATGTCCCTTGAATGTGTAGAGCACTGGTAGACAGATGCAGCATCGAATGAAAAGAATAGAAAGAAATTATAAAGCAGTTAAGGGGAGGATAAAGCAAGATAGTCAGTATAACCCTTCTGAGGAAGTTGGGGCTGGGCCTGGCACAGGTAGAAGGTAGCACTATGGCTACCATGCTACCATGAAAGCAATACAGAGAGAAGTATGCGGAGTCATGCTTTTGAGATCATCAATACCATATTTGAAAAATGAGCATATCAACAGGAAGTTATGAGTCCTGTGGGCAATGGCGCTGATTCTCTCTCCCTTCTTTTTTTCTCCCTTCAGTTTTATGACTTTATTTGATACTCAGCAGTTTGACTGTTTGTTTGCACATGGTAATAGGGACATAGGCTTCCCAAGTATAGAGCTTGTTTGGTAAATCCCCATCTCATTAAACTTTCTGGACAAATGTACATGGAAACAGTATGGAATGTTTCTTCTTCCCTTGGCTTGGACAGCTTTGTTGAACCTTTTGTTAGCATTCATCTGGAGTTTCCACCTCCTTCAGGTAAGCTTCAAGGAGCACATTTTTATTTTATTTAATGTGTGTGGGAGTTTTGCCTGGTGCCTGCAGAGGCCAGAGAGGGCATAAGTTCCCCTGGAACTGGAGTTACTAATGGTTGTGAGCCACCATGTGGGTGCTGGGGCTAGAACCAGGGATCTCTGGAAGAGCAGCAAGTACTCTTAACTGCAGTGCCATCTCGTCACACTGAGTGCTTCTTGAAGCCTGCGTCATGGGTGCACTTGTCAGTGTTGAGAGGGTGTGCTCATGTTTCTCCCTCATCGATGGCAGACCAGTTCTTTTCACCCGTTTCCTGGCAGGAATCGTTCCACTGGGCCCAAGCTGATACCGTTTCTGCTGGTCTCTCTATTCTAAAGGATAGAGTTACCCAGAATGCTCAGGGAAGCTATTGTGGACAGCAGTGTTCTACTTAAAAAAATGCAGGCACTGATGGGCAGGTGATGACTCATAGGTTGGATGAAGGCTGCATGAGCAGGCCTTTAACTCCAGCTCAGGGTAGGGACTGATACTATGGACAGAGTAGCCTCTGCCTGGGAGAGACACTTCAGTTCGGGTAAAGACGGTGCCTTCAGCTCAGAGCACAGAGGTACTTGCTGGCGAGCAGTGGATGAAGTTTTGATTAGCCCACCTGTTTGCCGGGCTAACAAATGATGGGCCTTGTTTCTCTCAGAGGAATTAATGTGCCATGTCACTGTTTAGTATTTCCAATTCTGGCACGAGCTCTGACCATCTGTGGCAATAAAGGGCAAAGGGGACAAAGTCTATTGATCCCATGACACAAAGAGCTGGTACTTAACTCTGGCATCTTAAAGCAGTGTTTATTCCGTGTAGCGAGCTGAAACAGAGCACACAGTGAGAGGGGAATTTGTCTGTAAAGCGGTGTGCTTTCGCTTTGCTTTGAGAAAACTGCCATAACCCCGATCACAATGCTGCCTGTGTGACGTTCACAGTCCTGTCTGGGTCTTCCTCAGAACCGTCAGGCAACTATTTAAGATGTATGCGGGGTGAGTGCACTGCATAAAAGAGAAGCGATGTGTTCAGACAGATGGATATTCAATGCCTCTTCGTAATTTCTCTATCACAGAGGACCAAGAATAAAGCATGCCTGCCCCCCTCTCTCTGAGAGGGGCTGGCTATGCATCGAGGCTGTCTGTCAGGGTGTGTGAAGAGCTGGTGTCACAGAGAGCACAC
>NW_026592118.1:10427976-10444735 GCF_907164565.1 Psammomys obesus
CATTCTGCTCTGTGTTGGTGTGGGGGCTCACCTGTATGGATGGTTAGTGGTTTGAACGAGAACATTCCCATATATTTGGATGTTAGGTTCTAGTTGGCAGGCAGTTTAGAAAGGATTAGGTCTTGTTGGAGGAGGTATGTCAATGAGGGTGGGCTTTGTTACTTCAAAAGCCCATGTCAGGCAGTCTCTTCTTTCTCTGCTTACAACTTTTGCAACACCTGTGAGCTCTCAGCTTCTGCTCCAGAGCCATGCCTGCTTGCTGCTGACACCTTTTCCACCATGAGGATCATGGACTAACTCTCTGAAACTTTAAGCAAGCCTCCAATTAAATACTAATATAACTAAGGAAAATGGCATGATGGGGTTCTAATTTCCTTATAGGGGCACCATCAAGAGGTTAAGGGGAAGGGAGGAAAGGGGGTGATATTGATTTCTGTGGCTCCCTCCTCACAGTCCTCCATCAGCACCATATCCCAGTCTATTGGTGGCTTGCTTCATCTGGCTCTCTGCCCTTGCAATCCAATTAGAATACCCCTACCCCTATGCTCAGTACTGAGATGACAACAGAAGCCCTGATGTTCTAGGTCATGAGAACTCTAGCTTCCTGGGGTCTTCTGCTCAAGCTCTTTTATTTGTAAGCAGCAGCTTTATAATACTGTGGAGTTAAGCTCATTTGAGGGTTGTCTTTTCTCTTCTGGAGCACAGGCTGATATACAGAGGGACTAAGAATGTCTGGTCACAGCTGTCCCTTTCAACAAAATGCCTCACCAAAGAAAATGTTAGCCCTTGAGTGTAGGGTCTTTAAAATATCAGGTGAATTTCTGGGCCCTATGGACTCAGTCACAAGGACTCAGGTCCTTTCTTTCATAGATGAGGACCACAGAGAGTGACATCTAACATATGGGTAGAGGAAGTGATCCCTACAACTCCCAGAGAGAGCATTGTTTATTATTATTATTATTACTTTTCTTTTCTTTTTTATTAATTTTTATTTTTTTATATTAATCACTTTGTATCCTAGCCCTAGCCCCCTCCCTCATTCCTTCCCAACCCTACCTTCCCTCCCTGATCTCCTCCCTGACCCTTTCCAAGTCCCCTGCTAAGGGAGGTCCTCCTCCCCTTCCAGCTGACCTTAGCTTATCAGATATCTCCAGGACTGGCTGCCATGTCCTCCTCTGTGACCTAGCAAGGCTGTTCCTCCCTCAGGGGGCATTGTTGATTCTTGTCCTGGCACCAGCTTCATGACACCATCTTGTTGCCAAGGAAACATCTGAGCTCTCTTGGTCATGCTGGGCTTCTAAGAGCCTGTAGACTCCTTCTTGGTGTCAAGACCACTCATATGCCTCTTCACATCCTCCCTCTGTGAGGATGCAGGGAGAAGTCTGGTGTCTGGCTTTTGTCTCTGCTTTCAGATTTCTTAACTTTGGCCATGACCTCAGATCTTCTGCTTAGCTCCATCCTGATGCCACCCTGTCCATATCTGTTCTTGCCACTGGGAAGTAGCTCATTCTGACCTTCTGGGGTCCTTCCACTGAATGCACGCCTTCCATATTCGATCTTAAGTTAGTGCTTCTCTGTGGCTGACTCGGTGCTCACACTGTCTGCTCACTACCTCTGTTAAGGTTGTGTCAACTCTGTCAAGACCCTCTGTTCAGTATAGGGGATACAGCCCTGCTTATCACAGCCCATGCATGCATGGAAAAACAGGGCCTGCTCACTTCAGTGACCGAGCACTTGCAGACCTTCTCAAAGACCACGGGCCATTTCCTTTGCTCACTCAACTTCTTTATAATGCTTGGGCCTCTGTAGGCCCTTGCCCTACAGAAGAAACCTTTCTTGTTTTTGATGTCACTTGCTCACTGACTCCCAAGATTGGAGTAATCTCCCTACACAAGGATCTTTCTTTCACTTAAAACCTCTTTATTTTATGTGTATAGGGGTTTTGCCTGTGTGCACGTATGTGTGTCCTATGTGTGGGTTACCCACAGAGGCCAGAAAGGAGCTTCCGATCTCCTGGGACTGGAATTAAAGATGGTTGTGAGTTGTCATTTGGGGGCTGGAGGTTGAACTTGGATCTTCTTGAAGAGAAGTAAGTGCTCTTACCACTGAATCAGCCAGCAGGTCGTGTGAGGACTGAGTCAGCCAGCGGAGTTATCTTTGGCTCCCTGAGTTGCATGAGATGGTCATACACTGTTTGTCCCCCTCATGTGAGGACTCCAGCGTGACTTTGCATTGAGACAGTCTTATGGCGGACTTAGCCCCTCAGATTACAAACACCCTCTTCAGAGGCTGTGGATTCCTAGGAGCACTCCACCAGGCATAAGAGGAGGACATAGCTATGTTGGGTTGCTCTCTGGCAGGATCCATCATAGCAAGGATAGAGAATTCATAGTACTAAGATAGTCAGCGGGATCCTTGAGCCTCAGCTCAGAAGACAAAGCTTTGCAGCCACTTTCGTGGAGACAGAGAGGACTTGCTGACCAGTAAGTCCTGGACACTGGTAGGTCCTGATTTCTACTTCTCAAACCTCCTCAGTGTCTCTGCTGGTGGCATTGAGGAGAACTTTGAATATGTCTCCTGACTGTGAGAATCTGAGGGGACCGTGCGGAGGAAGGAGCTCTGCTCCCTGAGAAACCTGAGAGCCAGGTAGGAGCTCAGGTAGCAATGGACTCTGTCACTAGAGACCCAGGCCTGGCCCTGTAACAGATTGAGGGTGACTGCTGGTTTAGGTTCCTGTAAGTCCCGGGAGGAAATGTAAGGGAAGTGAGGAAGGAACCTTTCGAAACCCTAGAAACATCAGGAGCCTCGAGACGAAAAGGCGGTAGGAGGACGGGAAGCAAAGCCCTGGCAGACAGCAGGCATACATCTATTCCCCCGTGCCTCACCGCATGCAGGCGCGTTTAGAAACACGCTGCGGGGCATAGTCTGTCAAGTCCTGTTCTCTTGCAGATGTCCTCAAACCAGTGTACTGGTGTGCTAGCTATGGCTCAGGGGAGAAGACTAGCTGTCACTTAAGCCCTTTGTGCTTGGCATCAACCGACACGCCAGCCTTGTAACACGGTCTGGAAGAACCTTGTCCAGAATGCTGCTGACACACGCAGATGTCAACGCCACTTTGTGCCGATGGCCACTCTATTCATGGGTTGCCAAAGAGCTCACCCTTCACTACTGGCGATTGACAACATCCTCGTGACACCTGAGTTACAGCAGCAAGCATCAGACTTTCCCGTTCCTCCCCCTGAAACACATCTAACCAGACTTCTGAGACTCCAGTTTCCAGTTCCTATGAGCCAGGCATTTTAAATTAGTGAAGGTGCCTTATCCTGCTGTTGGCAGTGATTCTGGGATATTCTTTGCAATGAATCTATAGGAGAAAGGTTTCTCACTCCCCAGCCCTGAATGACTGTGCCACTTCCTCAAGAGCTTCTTATCCAGAGTAGCCAGGACCCGCCACAGTGTGGCGCTGTATCTAAACTGGAAAGGACGAAGGCTGAATTTCATACACGTCTTGGCATAGGCTGTATCTTGGGAACTGTGTGTGAAGGAGGAGCTGGCGCTAGAGAAGGCTTGACAGAGTCAGCTGCCCAGGAAACATAGTTGCACACCAAAGCCCTGTGTTCAGTAGGCTGGCTGGGTGCTAGATACACACTCATGAGCATTCACAATCTGTACACGGCTCTAGGGGAAAACAGGAAGACAGCGAGGGCCCTACACTTGTATCTACAATACATCCTGGTCTCTATAAATAGCTTTATTTCTATTTTTATCCAGATCCACATGCATATTCACATTTAAACATTTTTATCATTCTAAAGGATTGATCTATTTAATTTTATGTGTTTGGAGCGTTTGTGTGAATTATGTGGGCCCACAGAGCCTTTCTCAGTTCCCCTCAACATACATTTTCCAAGAGGCCTCTGGCATCGGCAGTTTGCTGACGTGTCTGTGAGGTGCTCCCAACACCTCCACTCAAGCCTCTCACTCTGCTCTCATTTTCTTTCTCACACTTGGCTCCTGCCCAACCTCTTCACAGCCCGTGGCAGGATGCTGTCAAAACTCTGGGGACTATACACTCACATTGAGTGCCTTAGTGTCTAACATAGCACAGGACACATAGAAAGGGGAGAGCATGGGGGGCACGTAGAAGGCTTTACAGGGCTAACAGTATATCAGAGAAGCCAGGCCGTGGAGAGGCAAAGAGCAGCCGTGTGTGGGGAAAACCCTGGGTCTGCCATCTTCCTTTGCCCTATGTCGGCCTGCTGACAGTAGGCTTGTGCATCCAAGACCCTTGGCCACCCCTCCTACATTTTCAAGGACATTAAAATTTCTTAAAATTGTTGTGTGTGAATGAGTGCCACAGTGCATGCATGGAGGTCAGAAGATGAACTTGTGTGAGTTGGTTCTGGATCGAAGTTGGGTCTTTAGGTTTGGCTGCAAGTGTCTTCATCCCCAGGACCCAGCTCACTGCTCCTTAAGGCATTTTAAAAGTCTCCTCTACACCCTGCACAAGGCAAGTGCCTTATTTCACCATATAAATTTGAAGTTTTACTTATTTTTATTTTTGTGTCTCTGGATGTGTATGCCACATGTATGGGGGGATGCCTATGGAGACCAGAAGAGGGTACCAGAGTCCCCTCGAACTGGAGTCACAGGCAGTTGTGAGATGTCCAAAAGGTGCCAAACTCCTTGTCCTTTGGAAGAGCAGCAAGCACTCTTAACCATGGAGCCATCTTTCCAGCCCCCTTATTTCACTTTTCCTTGATGGAGGCCGTCACCAATGTCTAACGATTAACCTCCATCCTCAGAAAGGACAAACGAAGAAATCTATCCTCAAAATTCTATAGAGTTTTGTGGAAATAATAACTTTGGTCCTAATATTTAAATTAACTTACTCAACTCAGCAAATATGTCCTGAACTAAAATAACATACCACTCCCTGTTGCAGAATGGTAGTACAGACTCGTGTGTGTGTGTGTGTGTGTGTGTGTGTGTGTGTGTACACCCCTGCCTCACCTACCCTACATTGCAGTGGGGCAGAAAACTGGAACAAGCCATTAAAGAAAAGCCAGCCTTCCAGATCCTTTGGTTCTGAAGGGGAGAACCAGTGAGCCTGAGTTCTCAAACAGGGCTTTCTGGGCACAGAGATTCCTAGCAAGGAATGTGGGGGGGGGGTGCTGGAGTCGTCAGCCAAGTGGCAGCTTTAAGTGACTGGGTGCTTCAGTTGTTAGAGAAGCTATCCCTTCCGTCTGTGAGGAGAAGACCACAGATGTTGTGAGCAGGACCTCATGACCTGCTGTGGTTTAAATGTCACTCTAGTTACTGCTTGAAGGCTCAGCGGCTAGGGAAGCAGGAGAGTGACAGGTCCTGGGGATGATGCTGGTAGGCAAGGAGAAGGATGGGTAGGGAGGAGCAGCTTCCTGCTACAGTCAAGGACAGTGAGCCAGCCATTTGAGGTGAAGAGGGAGCAGTGTGGGTTGGGCTGGGAAAGCTGCAGGGCCTGAGTGCAGGAAGGGGATCGGGCCTTCCAGCTTACTAAAGACTGTCCAGTTTCACATGCCAATTTGAAATGTTTGGCGACTTCATCCAGCCCTCCTGCAGAGGTGAATGAGATCATGCGAACTTCTGAGGACCGCCCCTTCCTGTGTTAACTGCTTTTGACTGTCTGGGTAACTTTCAACTCTGCTACTGCAGAGGGTTCTTCTGGACTCTGCCTGCTGGACCAGCGGCAACCCAGTAAGTTCAATGCCAAATTGTTTCTAGATATTCAGCTTCTCAAATGCCATCTGGACCCATTTGGACACTTCCTTGCATCCTTTGTTAACTCTGGAGTTAACACAAATCTTCAACACAAGTCCTGCATCTCACTTGAGAATCATAATCTGACCACTTAATTGACAATGCCCAGTGGCGATGTTAGGCAGTTAGTGACGTGAACATGAACTTCTTTGACAAGTGGAGGACTCTTGAGGGGATAGATGTGGCCTGCAGGGGCTACTTCCAGCCAGGAGACTGATGGCTGCATGGACCAAGCCTGTGCTCCTGGAATCACCTAGAGTTTCACAGCTACCCACAAGACTGCATACTTCTGTGATGACTTGCCTCCATTTCACAGAGGAGAGAACAAGCAGGAGGGGCTGGAAATGCCCAAGACCACAGAACTGAGTCCAGTCAGCTGACCGGGAACCTTGTTTCATATCAGGGCTTCTCTGCTGGAGCTTTGTTGATGCAGGAAACCTCTTCCAGCATGGCGGTGTGGAGAGAGGAATCATGGCAGATCTAGGACTCTGTGATGCACAAGGCATCCCCTCAAGAATCAGAAGTCCAAGATTTCATTTGTGTCAAGGATGGGGAATTCTGGTCTAGCCTGTGACATGGTCACCTTCAGGAAAGTGGCCTTCACGGTCCTTCTCAGGCCCACAGTTGTTTACATGCTTCTGAGGCTCTGCCTGATGAGTGTTTCACTCTATACACACTGTAGGTCTCATGCTCACTCCCTACTAAATTTTTAGTGCCAGGCTGAACAGCAGATAAATACTAACTGTATGCTCACAGCAAGACTGAATTCTGACATGTCTGTGTGCATCTTAGGGAAATGTCTAGTGGGGCTGGAGAGATGGCTCCGAGGCTGAGAGTACTTGCTGCTCTTGAAGAGGACCTGAGTTTGGGTCCCAGCTCCCACATGGTAGCTCACAACCATCTGTAATTGCAGTCCTGGGGGATCTGACTCCCTCTTGCAGCCTCTGCAGGCATTGAATCCATGCACTGCACATGGGTCTACGCGGGCAAAACATTCAGAGATACAGAATAAAAAAATAAACAAATCTTTAGGATAAACACTCAAGGAAGGGTGAGAGAAATCAGAAGGTGGCAAGTGCATGTTACAAATCTGTGTTGCTCTCCAAGCATGTTATTGCATTTAGTTTAAGAAATTAGAGCAGGCAGACCCGAAAGCCAGCATTCAAACTTCAAGCCCTGACTGCAGCTAATTTCTCATTGTCCTTGAAGCTAATCAAGCCTATGGAAACAGCATCTCCAAATTGACTAAACGAGACTCCCAATTAACGCAAACAGATGGCTGAAATTTTCCAGGTGACTTTCCATATTAATTCAGCATGTTGGCTGGACCAGGCCCCAGGAGGCTTGGCAGGGATTGGCCGAGAAGGAAATGATGAAACAGAGGGATCTTCAGGAGAGATGGGGAGCAATAACTTGAACTGTTTTAGCACAGCAAAAATAAAATACTAGTCTAATTGACTGGTCTTCCTCATCCAGTGCGCGCAGAGTGACCCCCGGTGATGGGTCACCAGCGTCCCACCCTAGGAAGCTGCCTGAGTCCAGGTTTATGAGAAATCAGCTGGCTATATCTAATCCTGTCTGGCAAAATATAAGACCAGTCTAGGGTAGGAAGAGAGAGGAAGAGGCTAGCCCTTTGCAGAGCGCTGGCATTCCAAACCTGGTCTCACTGCCTTTTCTCCCAGGGACACCATGACATCAGGTTCCATTGAAGAAAGGAGCTGAAAGGCCCTCAGTGGGATTCTGAAGGGGAGGGGTGCTAGAACCCCTGCCCCATCGTGCCCAAGGACCCTGCACAAGTCTACTGGGTTCCGCCATACTCCCTCACGTCCAGCTTGCTCATTCTACTAATGTCGAAGGAGCACTGCTGTCTGGGAAATTCACCATGGGAGTGAAGAAAACCACACACTAGGGAAAAGAGGGGTGCAACGTCAGGAAGAGGAGAACAGAGGGTGAGCATGTGCTGGAGTGCCCTCTCCAGGAGGAGCCAGAGCAGCTGACTCTTCCAGAAGCTGCCAGAAACCTCTAACAGTGTAGAGATTTGTAAGCGACTGAAGACCCATGATTTCATGTTCCAGCTAGCTATATGGCAAAATCTGGCCTGGGTGCCTCCTGGGTCTCTAAACAGGGTGTTCTTGGCTCAAACAGCTCCATTTATAGACAGAGTCTTAGATGTGTGGGCTCTGGGATACTGCACGCCTCCTCACTCACTGTTCTCACAGTGGCTACGGAACTGGACTCTGCATGGTACCAGTGTCCAGACGGTTTGACTTTAAGGGCGAAGCGGATATTCAAACCATGTCACTTAGACGGATCCCATTTGGCTGCTCTGATTTAACTAGAAAGTCTACACAAAGTAATGTTGTTAGCGATCTACTAACATGATTTTCCATGTTCCCTCCAAATCACATGGCTGCCACCCACTGGGAGGGCTGGCCTTCTCAGAGCTGGACCCATCAGGCAGGAGCTGCTCAGCTAGAGGGCCTCTAAAATCCTGAAAAGGGGATGCTGCTCGCTGAAATCTGGTTCTCGGACTTTCTCACACCAGCTTCTCCATGGGTGATCTGTCTGCTGTGTGAATGACCCTGCTGAGACAGGGGCTGACCAGACATCCTTTTCAAGAGGATTCCCCTCTCATGAGGTAGGTTATCCACACTGATAAAGGTAAGGGAGACAAGTATATGCTGCCTGGTGTTGTCCCTTTATTTTCTCAGGAAATTGAGCCACACATCGGCATGGAAGTCTGGAAGAACAGAGTGCTTGGAAGTCAGCCATTACTACAAGAGAGTCCATTCTGGGGACACCGCATTAATGGCTTTCTTTTGAATTTGTTCCTAACCCAATGGTGCAAGAAACCCACCTCATGCGAGGGTCATCAGGCGGCATCATCTCCAGGTCGTGGGTGGGTCCATTCAAGCCAATGACGTGGAGGGAGATGCTGGGGTTTTCACTGCCAGCCTGCAAAGTGAGGGGACAGAGCTGTGAGGGAGCAGCATGAGTGAAATGGCCTGTAGTTCACCGTGGCTTTGCAACATCTCTTCTGCAAGACTCATCTCTGGGCACCGTAGAGGCCGACATTAAAGGCTATAACTTATGTTGAGGACACATCAGTTTGTATGTCTGTGTGTGGACGCATGTGTGTGCACATGTGTGCATGAGTGTGTGTGTGTGACATATATGTGTGTGTTTGCACATGTTTGGAGGCCAAAAGACAACACTGGGTGTCATGCATCCTTAGGTACCATCCACTTTCCTTTCATGACACAGCATCTGTCACTGGTCTGGAGTTCACCGGAACTGGCTTACCAGTAAGCCTCAGGGATTTTGACTTTGCCTCCCCAGTGCTAGGATTGCTAGGTATGTCCTGACACACCCAGATTTTTTATATGAGGATCAAACACTAGGCCTCCAACTGAGCTCTCTCTGACCCTAATACATAGAAGTTTTAAAAGGCAGAGAGATATTTGGGCCAGATCTTCCTTACTAGGAGTCTTGTCATCCTCCTGTTCCATTGAGGTCACTAAGTCTGCCATTGTTGGTGGCTACTTGGTAAGCCACACGAAAGGGAGGACGACTGTGCAAGAGTGCAGGGACAGGTGCAGGGTCATGAAGAGGAGCGTGGCGCATGCACGGGTGGCAGGAACACACAGCTCAATAAGGAGCCACGGCCCAGGTCAGTTTCAGGCATCTGCTTTTACTGGAGAACAAATTCTGGACTGAAAGAGGCAGGGAAAGATGTGGCCTCTCCAGGGCTGGTCCGGCCTGACGTCCTCACTCCCCCTGCTCATTTATGGTAGAGGGAATCTGTCCCCCAATAAGTGACAAGATGGTGGCTGTATACTTGAGGGCTCTGACTGGGAGTGGGAGAGAACAGGGCAGTAACCCAACTCCAGAATTCTGTCAGTCAGAGTCTGTGGAATTTCTATTAAAATACGGGACCCCAAGTCCTGAGCAAGATGACACTTTCTAATTCCTCATTGGGAGCACGTGTCACAGAGCTCACTACTAAATCAAGAAGTCCATTAGAATTTAGGTTGTCACTTAAGGACACTTATAAGGATATATGTATATGTGTCTATGTGTGCGCATGTACGTTTGATTGGTGCATATGTGTATGGCTGAGGTCTCTCTCTTTGTGTATGTGTGTGTGATGTGTATATTAGGAGGTATAGAGGGGCTAGGGAGATGTGGACCTAAGTCTCAGAGTTCAGCTAACTCTGTACTTTGTTTTACAATGGGAAAAAGGAGCAAAGACATCCTGTCAATGGCAAGTGCACGCTAGCCCAGATTCCTGTGCCGGAGCTCTTGCCTTCGGTGGGTAGTGTTTGCAAGGGTGCTCTTTGAGTGGTGATTAGGGTTAGATAAGGTCATGTGGGCAGGGTCCTACGATGGCATTAGTGTCCTGATAAAGAAAGAAAGATATCAGAGCTCCCATCATCTGCCTTGTGAAGAAGTAATGGCTACAAAATGTGGGGTGTGGCTCAGTTGGTAGCGTGCTTGCCTAGCACACACGCTAGGCAATCTCTGGCACTGTGTAAACTAGGTATGCGTGCCTATAATCCCAGCACACAGAAGGTAGAGGATCAAAGGTTCAAGGTCATCCTCAGCCACACAGAGAGTTCCAGGCCAGCCTGGGACATCTGAGACCCTGTATAGATGTCTTCTTCAAGAGAAGACATTAGTCTGCCAACAAGGAAGAGAAGCCTCCCCAGGATCTGGCTCACCAACATTGCAATTTCCGACATCTAGTCTCCGAGAGGACATGACTGTGGCAGTGAGGGCACAGAGCTGAGAGGACAGTATTGTGGTCAAAGTGGCCTAGGTCTGGGATATTCTGTTTGGCAGCTGCAGCAGATGATCTCACTAAGCGTTTGCTTCCTCTGGCTCATGGTTTTGGGAACCATGCTGATCCTGTCTACTTCATTCTCATTATGGGTCTTCTGCAGGCCCAGGGGTTTCTCACCATGTGGAAGCATGCACTGTTCACTTTTAGACCAGCCAGGTGGGTGGGGAGGCCTCTGTTCCCCCACCCTGTGGCAAAGGCAGGATGGTGCCCCAGAGGCAGGGCTGGGGCCCAGTGGTAACAACATCATGCCTGCTTGTCCACTGGCCTTAAAGCAGTCTGGTGATGCCATTGGGAAGTAGGTTAGTCAGCTGTGTGCACCTCAGCCGCTGTGTCCATGTTCCTGGATGCCAGCCTCCTTCCAGGTGAGGAGGTCATGGAATTTTCTGCATCAGTACCTGCCTTGTGCTTGGATGCTGTGATCTGATGCCGAGTTGGGGTTTGGAGGACCCTCCTGACTATCCTTGCTGTTCCACTGGCTTAGGCCTTTCTTTGTCTACTTTGGTAACCACACCAAAATGTCCAAGATCAGGGGTGTGAACCTCACAGCTTTAGAGCTGGGAGTCCATGATCAAGGTTCTTGTTGACTCTGTCTGGTGAGGGCCTGGTCTCATACACGGAGCTTGTACACTGCCTCCTCATGTAGGCGGGATGGAAGAGAGAGTGCTCTGGGGTCCCCTTCATATGACACTAAGCCCAGTCACAAAGGCTCCTCACTCAGGGCTTGATCACCTCTCAAGGGCTCATCACCTTGGGGTCTCAACATACGGATACTAGGGCACACAAGATCTCAGACCCAGCAGTAACTATGGACATGTAGTCTCTCCAAGGCCTAGGAACCAGGGACAGAGAGGAGTCCTTTCAACCTCCCAGAAGCGGCATCCTATAAGGAGCCAGAAGTGCAGGCTTTTTGTCACCCAGAGTCACTGAGTGAGGGCGATGCATTTATTTTGCTTCTGAGGAACTTAGGCAATAATAAGTTACTTAAAATTCACCTCAACAAAGACTGGACTTTAATGTGACGTAATGAGTGTTCTTGGTGACGCTGGCAAGGATGTCTGATTATACTTGGATTATACACTTGGAACCAGTGGGCGAGTGAGCTCATGGATGACGCAAGCTTGGCTGAGCCTGTTGTTTTCCTACCTTCGGATAGTGGTAGGGCTTCACCGTGGGGTACACAGAGCCTGTGTAGGTTGGCAGCTCCATAAGGGGAACCCGGGAGTCGTTGATGGTGGCATAGGCGAGCCTTGTGCCATCTGGTGACCACCAATGTGCGATGTGGCTCTTCAGAATCTCCTCTGTGGGAAAACAAAGCAGAGAATGGTGAGCACAAGCTAGTGCTGGGGCTGCAGGGGGTGGCAGGGAAGCAGGGCGGCAGAGTTGCATGCCCCTGGGAGCTAGCCAGGGATGACTGACACCCTGAGCCCGTGTGTCTGCTGTCACCACCAAGCTTCTGTTCAGCTCAGCTCCCCTCACGGGGCTCAGAAGCATCTGATATGGGAAACCAAAGCTCAGACAAACACGGGCTGATTGCATGAAACTGGCTCTTCTACAAATTTGATCCCTGGGCCTAAGGAGTACTTTGTTTTTTCTTCTTAACTGGGTAATCATTGGATTTTAATTATCTCATTCAATTTCCTCTTTTTTGGTAATATCTGATACATATTACAAGCCCTGTCTCTGCTAATGAGTGCTTTAGAGTTGGACTGTTATACAGCTGTGGATTAGTGTGTGTGCGTGTGCGAATGCGTGTACAGGTATAGGTATGCATATACTATGTGTGTGCGTGCATGTGTGTGTGTGAACGTCAGAGGAGAACCTCACATGTCCTTCATTGGATGCTGTCCACCTTCTATTTTGAAACAGGGTCTCTCATTGGCCTGGAGCTCACCAAGTAGGCAAGGCTAGCCAGCCAGCAAACCCTGGGGATCTTCCTATCTCCACCTCCCTGGGACTGTAAGCATATGTCATACTTGGCTTTTTTGTTTGTTTTACCCTATCTATCTATCTATCTATCTATCTATCTATCTATCTATCTATCTATCTATCTATTGATTTATTTGAAACAGGGTCTCACTATCCCTGTCCTGAACTCTATATAGACCAGGCTGGCCTCCAGCTCACAAAGCCCACCTGCCTCTGTCCTGAACACCGTATTTAAAGATGTATAAAACCACGCCCAGCTAACTTGGATTTTTTTTTAACATGTAAATTCTATGGATTGACCTCGGGTCCTTTCTTACTGACTGACTGACCTATGTCCCTAGCCAGGCAGACTGTCATCTCAATAAGAGGAAAGCAGTCCCCACTGTGGCATGCTCATGAAGACAGGCCAGGGGAGAGAGGAAGCTATGGGGAGGCCCAGCCTTAGACAACAGGTGAATCCATGTGGGAGGTGGGGAGCTGTGCAGCTGCATGCACTCCTTTACAGCAGAGGAGGAAGGAAGAGGTGTCCTCAGGGCACGCATGGCCCCAGCCTTTAACCATCTCAGTTTCACTGTGTCACTAGAAAGCAAAATGGACCTGTCCTAGAAAGGACAGAGATAGAATGGGAGTCTACTCAGAAGTCGCCAACATTTTTCTAACACACACGCATCACTACTCAACAGAGTTAAAAGAGAAACTTTGTAGGGTCAGGAAGAAAAACCCTACTTCTTTTTGTTTATAGTTGTTTTATTTCTGATAGGGCCGTGTCTACATAATTCAGATTGATCCTAAACTAGTGATCCCCCTGCCTCTGGCTCTCAAGTGCTGGGGATGACAGGTGCACCCTCCCTCACCTGGCCCCTACTATGCTTGCTGCTTGCTTGTTTGTTTGTTTTTCTGAGACAGGGTTTCTCTGTGTAGCCTTGGCTGTCTTGGACTTGCTTTGTAGGCCAGGCTGGCCTCAAACTCACAGAGATCCATCTGCCTCTGCCTCCTCGAGTGCTGGGATTAAAGGTGTGCTCCAGTGCACCTGGTTCTTTGCATCCAGAGAAGATATTGCCCAAGTGTTACAAGCCAGAATCTGGGAATCCGAAGCTCCTGGAACCCTCTCTGGCACAGAAACAGACTCACAGTGTTAAGAAGGTCTTTTAGATTATCTTTAAAGTAATGACCCCTCCACTCAGGTCACAGGCGAGGTCCACTCAGCAGGCTACTGTCACCCCAATCTGCTCTGTGTTTCTGGAGAGTAGGGAGCCAGCTCAGGAAGAGGTGAAGAGGAAGAAAGCCCAGGCCAGGCTCCAGAGCTTATAATTTTCTGGGTCTTCAGCAGCAGAAGGACTCATTTTGAGGTGTGAGTTTGGAATGGGGTGATTAAAAAATGACTTTATGAAGTCACCTGATCTGTAGGAATGCTCATAAGGCACAGTGAGTAATGAGTCCCTGCAGATGGTCTCTGGGAAACACAGCCACATTCTAAACACAATACATTGCAGGGCCAGAGGGGAAGAGACCTATTGGCAATTACCGTGACCTAGCAGGGCAGAGCTGGGCATGGAAGGAGGAGGGCAGAAGTCTGCAGTGGTAGCAGAGGTTTCCCACAGCTGGGTTCTATTCCAGGACATCTATTAAGAGCCAGCCCAGGCAAACCCAGCAGAAAGATGGCTGGCTGCTGCAGAGACACAGCCAATGGAGAGACAAGCACCCTCACAGGCAAGCCCTGGAGAGATGGCACCTCTGCTTCTTCCTACTGAGCCCAGAGTAACCTCCCTATGGATGACACGATGCCAGCCTTGTGCAAACCAGATCATCCTCCTCTTTCTCCTTATCTTCCCCCACCCCTGCAACACCTTTGCTTACACCTCACTTTGGGAGTGGCCCTCAACCTGGTAGGAAACACTGCTTTAGCCTGAGCAGCACAGTCAAGGACAGTCACACCTGGACAAAGGATGGTGTCTCTGTCAGTTCTGTCACCAGGTGCTGGAGAGCAGTGAACTCTAGCTCAGAGAATGGGAATGTTGTGAAACAATTCTGGAGAGGGCTAATCTCCACCCTCCTGCTGACCTATAGGTAACAGATGTACTCTGGGGAAGGGATAGTCATTTCTTTCATTTGTCAGTTGCACATCGAATGGTAAGCCCAGTGGCCTCCAATATAGTTCAATATACTCAGTGACCACACAGACAGTCCTATTTACAGCCACGGTCACAAAACAAAACAAACAAAACAGGAAACGGAGTTCTTGAGAGGAAGGAGTTACAACAGAGGTAGGAGGGAGAAAAGATGGGGTGGAAACAGACAGAACGAGTTTTATTAACACATGAAACTGCCAAAGAACACATTTAACTAATAAAATTCATAAAAAATTGGTAATTCACCCTTTAACTTGTTCAGCCTATTTAATGTGGGAACCTGTGTGACAAAGAAGGCATTGTTCATGAAAAAGGAAAGAGCAAGAACTCAAGAAGTTAAAAAGAAACAAATCAAGTAATCCAATTAAAAAAACAGGTACAGAGCTAAACAGAGAATTCTCTGTAGAGGAATATAGAATGGTAGAGAAACACTTAAAGAAATGCTCAACGTCCTTAGTCATCAGGGAAATGCAAACCAAAATGACCCTGAGATTTCACCTTACACCCATCAGAATGGCTATGATCAAAAACTCAAGTGACAACACATGCTGGTGGGAATGTAAACTTGTACAACCACTTTGGAAATCAATCTGGCACTTTCTCAGACAATTAGGAATAGTGCTTCCTCAAGATCTAGCTATAGCACTCCTAGGCATATATCCAAAAGATGGTCAAGTACACAATAAGGACATTTGCTCAACCATGTTCATAGCAGCTTTATTTGTAATACCCAGAATCTAGAAACAACCCAGATGTGCCTGAACTGAGGAACGGATACAGAAATTGTGGTACATTTACACAATGGAATACTTCTCAGCAATTAAAAACAAGGAAATCATGAAATTTGCAGGCAAATGGTGGGACCTAGAAAAGATCATCCTGAGTGAGCTATCCCAGAAGTGACACACATGGTATATACTCACTTATAAGTGGATATTAGCCATATACTATAGGATAAACATACTAAAATCTGTACACCTAAAGAAGCTAATCAAGAAGGAGGACTCTGGGTAAGATGCTCAGTCCTCACTCAGAAAGGCAAACGCGACATTGGAAGAAAGAGAAAACAGGAAACAGGACAGGAGCCTACCACAGAGGGCTCTGAAAGTCTACCTAGCAGTGTATCAAAGCAGATGCTGAGACTCATAACCAAACTTTGGGCAGAGTACAGGGACTCTTATGAAAGAAGGAAGAGATGAAAGACCTGGAGGGAACATGGGCTCCACAAGGAAAGCAACAGAACCAAAAAATCCAGGTCCAGGGGTCTTTTCTGAGACTGATACTCCAATCAAGGATCATGCATGGAGAAAACCTAGAACCCCTGCACAGATGTAGCCCATGGCAGCTCAGTATCCAAGTGAGTTCCCTAGTAATGGGAACAGGGACTGTCTCTGACATGAACTCAGTGGCTGGCTCCTTGATCACCTCCCTCTGAGGTGGGAGCAGACTTGCCAGGCCACAGAGGAAGACAATGCAGCCAGTTGTGATGAGACCTGATAGGCTAGGGTCAAAGGGAAGGGGAGGAGGACCTCCCCTATTAGTGGTCTTGGAGAGGGGCATGGGAGGAGATGAGGGAGGGAGAGTGGGATTGGGAGGGAATGAAGAAGGGGGCTACAGTTGGAATACAAAGTAAATAAGCTGTAATCAACATAAAAATAATAATTAAAAAAAAGAAAAGAAAAAGGAAAGAGCATCTTTGGAGTACCAATTATAATAGCTGGGTCAGAGCTTGGTGTGCACTGGGTTCAGGAGTGACACGTCAGGGGTGGGGTGGGCGCAGGATAGTTCCTATCCCCAGAAAAAAATAGGTAAAATAAGGGGTGGGGTGGCAGCACACACAGGTATTCCCAGGGCTGGGCAGGTGGAGAAGGCAGAGCTCTGGGGCTCATTGGCCAGCTGGCCAGCGAAGCCTGCTTGGTGATGAGGGGTCAGAAAGAAGGTGGGTAACACTTAGAGAACAGCATTAGGGGTTGCTCTCGGGCCTCCAAACACACAGACACACATGTGACACACACATACACACACACACACACACACACACACACACACACACACACACACACAC
>NW_026592118.1:10444745-10573505 GCF_907164565.1 Psammomys obesus
CACACACACACACACACACACACACACACACACACACACACACACACGGCGTTATCCTGCCACTCCCAAATGTAAACCCTACTACACTGGGAGGGTTTAGCACCCCTCTCCCCTCCTCTATTCTCGTGTACTTTTGCAAACCGGTCTTTAGGGTTTGTTTTGTTTTGCTTCATTTTTCTTCATTTACTGCGTTCTGGCTGCTCATGAAGGAGGCAATTAAGTGTAAGAAAGTTAGAGGGAAATATAGGTCAGATGCAACCCTGGCAAGACATCGTCTTACAAACGTCCCTGTTCTGCAAGCACTCTCTCCAGCATCCCGGCCTAACGAGGCATCTGTGTACTTCCAAGCAGAGAGCCGCAGATAGGGGAAGAACCCCCATTTCATCAGGAGGCTTCGCTCCATGAGCCCTTCATTTGGAACAAAAGGAACAGCTCATCTTTCTGGGCAGGCACAATAACTCAGGAAGCAGGAAGTCCTCTCACATTCCTCGATCCGTGGGGAGCACAATTTCAGTACACACACACACAGAGACACGTACATAGACACACACACACACACACACAGAAAACACACACATGCACACACACACGTACACATATAGGCACACACAGAGATAAACATGTGCACACATTCATGTACACACACGCACACACACAAATCCACTTGAGGACACTGGCTTATCGCCGGCTTCCTCTGCGAGATGCAGGAGGAGGGTGTGCACAGCTCAGCTCACGGGAGCACAGGTGGTGTCTCTGTTTGTTGCCGATGAGGTCATTTGCTGTTCAATTGTGCAGGCTGCCTTAAGGGTGTGTCTAGTGGGATAAACTCCTGTTGCCCGGGTGAAAAGGGTCAGTGTTGTACAGGTTGCTTAGAGACCTCCATTCTCTCTCCCAAGTGTGACGTGGAGAGCAACATGTGAGATTGTGTGTGTGTGTGTGTGTGTGTGCGCGCGCGCGTGCGAGCATGCGCGCACACTGTCTATCCAGATACCGACTGTGACTCGTGGTGACCTGGGGTGGGAAAGACCATGTTGCTTTTCCCATAGCGGCAGCTTTGGAACATATTCTGGGTCTGAATGTGACAGAGAAAGAAGGGATTTTTGACATAAGAATGAACCTGGGGCACACAAGGCTGAGTGTGATAAGCCGCACACGGAAAGACAAATGAGAAACCCACAGGATCTCACTTCCATGTGGGATCTATAGCAGATATAGTAATGCACACACAGAAAAGGCAGTAAGCAGCAGTGTCCTGGCTGGAGTTTTGACAAGTTGATATAAGCGAGAATTATCCAGGAGGAGAAACCTCAACTGAGAAAAATGCCTTCATCAGATGGCCTGCAGGCTGGTCTGTAGTGCGTTTTCTTGATTAATGATTTATGTGGAAAGGTCAGCTCATTGTAGATGGTGTCATTCTTGGGCAGGTAGTTTGAGGTGCATAAAAGATGGGGAACAAGCCAGTTATCAGAGGTCCTCCATGGTGTCTGTTTCAGTTCCTGCCTCCAGATTCCTGTCCTGAGTTCTTGCCCTTAGTCCCTTCATGAAGGTGAAATAAATTCCTTTTTCCACAAGTTGATTTTGGTCATTTTTTCCCCACAGCAATAGAAACCTAACGACGATAATTGGGTAGGATGAGAAGCGGGGGCATGTGGGTCAAAGGGCCTGACTCAGCATGTCAAGAGGACAGTTCAAAACCTTTGCTGCCTACTGGGGTGACTGAAGTTGGTAATTCACATGAAGACTGCTGAAAGGAGATTTGAGGTGTTCTCCAGGACACACAGGATGTTATGTATTTGCTAATTAGATCAATCAGGAGTTCTGCAGAACAGACATACACACGTAAAGCTTTTACCCATCAGCCATAAAGCAATACAAAACAAAACACGACAGTACTGGGACAAACCTGCTATCGGATCAAGTGAGCACTGGCACTGCGTGTGGGCGCATACAGCCTTGAAGTCAGACATGAGGTACGCTTCTCAGCTTGGGAAAAATCCTTCTTAAATGAACAAATAGTAAGCTCCCCCAGAACAGCGTCACAGGTAGAACCGTGTGCTCTAACCCTAGTTCAGTGTGACCTCACGTGGAAACAGGGTCAATGCACAGGGGTCATAAGATGTAAACTAGGTTGAGGTTTTGCTGGAGAGGGAGGATCTTAATCCAACGTGGCTGGTGTCCTGAGGAGTGGGAGAGGTGACAGACAGAGGAGGAGCATGCAGTGAGAACAGATGCTGGGGTGAAGTGTCTGCAAGCCTGTGCTAATATTATTGATCAAAGCCTGAGCATTCCACCTGCACGGAGCTCTGTGCCATATGGTAGAGACAGCCTCGAAGGTAATGATAAACAACACGGGAGCTGGCAATTTCAAGTGCTATGGGAACAATCAGAGCAAAGCAGAGTGGACCTGGGGGAAAACAGAAATCCACAGGAAACCAGGAAGGCAGAGTGGTGGATCCTGGAAACTTTCCCGCCTCCACCTCTTCTTCTGGACAAAGAGTCAGTGAGTTATAGTTATATGGCGAGAAAAACTGTCTACTAGCCCATTAAAGAGTATGTGTGGCATGTTCTGAGTCCAGACCCTACACAGGGCACAGGGAGACAGACACTGGTTTGGGCCTCAGATGCCCACAAGATGAGAGACATCTGGGGATCAGGTTTCCTATTTTTTTTTAAATCTTTTATTTTTTTTTATTAATTACACTTTATTCATTTTGTATCCCCCCATGAGCCCCTCCCTCCTCCCCTGCCGATCCCACCCTCCCTCCCCTTTCTGCACGCATGCCACTCCCCAAGTCCACTGATAGGGGAGGTCCTCCTCTCCTTCTTTCTGATCTTAGTCTATCAGTTCTCATCAAAAGTGGCTGCATTGTCCTCTACTGTGGCCTGGTAAGGCTGCTCCCCCCTCAGGGGGAAGTGATCAACGAGCAGGCCAATCAGATTATGTCAGAGGCAGTCCCTCTTCCCATTACTATGGAACCCACTTGGACACTGAACTGCCATGGGCTACACCTGTGCAGGGGTTCCAGGTCATCTCCACAAATAGTCCTTGGTTGGAGTATGAGTCTCTGGGAAGTTCCCTGTGTTCAAATTATCTTGTTCTGTTGCTCTGCTTGTGGAGTTCCCGTTCCCTCCAGCTCTTACTATTTCCCACTTCTTACATAAAATTCCATTCACTCTGCCCATCAGTTGGCCATCAGGCTCAGCATCTGCTTTGACAGTCTATACTGCAGAAGCTTTCAGAGGCCCTCTGTGGCAGGTTTCAAGGTTGTTTCCTGTTTTCTTCTGGCTTTCAGAGGCCCTCTGTAGCGGGTTCCGAGGTTGTTTCCTATTTTCGTTTTCTTCTGATGTACATCCTCTTTGTCTTTCAGGATGGGGATTGAACATTTTAGTTAGGGTCCTCTCTTTTGCTTAGTTTGTTTAGATGTACAGCTTTTAGTGGGTTTATTCTATATTGTATGTTTATATGAGTGAGTATATACCGTGAGTGTCTTTTTGCTTCTGGGTCAACTCACTCAGGATGATCCTTTCCAGGTCCCACCATTTACCTGCAAATTTCATGATTTCCTTATTTTTCATTGCTGAGTAATACTCCATTGTATAGATGTACCACAGTTTCTGCATCCATTCTTCAGTTGAGGGGCATCTGGGTTGTTTCCAGCTTCTGGCTATTACAAATAAAGCTGCTACAAACATGGTTGAACAAATGTCCTTGTTGTGTACTTGCGCCTCTTTTGGGTATATGCCTAGGAGTGGTATAGCTGGATCTTGAGGAAGCGCTATTCCTAGTTGTCTGAGAAAGCGCCAGATTGATTTCCAGAGTGGTTGTACCAGTTTACATTCCCACCAGCAGTGGAGAAGGGTTCCCCTTTCTCCACAACCTCTCCAGCATGTGTTGTCCCTTGAGATTTTCATCTTGGCCATTCTGATGGGTGTAAGGTGAAATCTCAGGGTTGTTTTGATTTGCATTTCCCTAATGGCTAATGAGGTTGAGCATTTCTTTAAGTGCTTCTCTGCCATTCGATATTCCTCTACAGAGAATTCTCTCTTTAGCTCTGTTCCCCATTTTTTAAGTGGATTACTTGGTTTGTTGCTTTTCAGCTTGTTTAGTTCTTTATATATACTGGATATTAGCCCTCTGTCAGATAGAGGGTTGGTGATGATTCTTTCCCAATCTGTAGGCAGTCGCTTTGTTTTGATGACGGTGTCCTTTGCTTTACAGAAGTTTTTCAATTTCATGAGGTCCCATTTATTGATTGTTGCTCTTAGAGCCTGTGCTGTTGGTGTTCTGTTCAGGAAGTTTTCTCCTGTACCAATGAGTTCTAGGGTATTCCCCACTTTTTTTTCTAGCCGATTTAATGTGTCTGGTTTTATGTTGAGGTCTTTGATCCACTTGGACTTCAGTTTTGTGCAGGGTGATAAGTATGGATCTATTTGCATTTTTCTACATGTAGACATCCAGTTGGACCAGCACCATTTGTTAAAGATGCTATCTTTTTTCCATTGTATGGTTTTGGCATCTTTGTCAAAAATCAGGTGTCCGTAAGTGTGTGGGTTTATTTCTGGGTCTTCTGTTCGATTCCATTGATCCACCATTCTGTTTCTATGCCAGTACCGTGCAGTTTTTATAACTGTTGCTCTATAGTACAGCTTGAGATCAGGGATGGAGATACCTCCAGAAGATCTTTTATTGTAGAGGATTGTTTTAGCAATTCTCGGTTTCTTGTTATTCCATACGAAGTTGAGAATTTTTCTTTCCAGGTCTGTAAAGAATTGTGTTGGCAATTTGATGGGAATTGCATTAAATCTGTAGATTGCTTTTGGTAAGATGGCCATTTTTACTATGTTAATCCTGCCAAGCCATGAGCATGGGAGATCTTTCCATCTTCTCATATCTTCCTCTAATTCTTTCTTCAGAGACTTGAAATTTTTTTCATACAAGTCTTTGACTTGCTTGGTTAGGGTTACGCCAAGGTACTTTATGTCATTTGTGGTTATTGTGAATGGTGTTGTTTCTCTAATTTCTTTCTCAGCCCTTTTGTCTTTTGTATACAGGAGTGCTACTGATTTTTTTGAGTTAATTTTATATCCGGCCACTTTGCTGAAGGTGTTTATCAGCTGTAGGAGTTCCCTGGTAGAGTTTTTGGGGTCACTCATATATACTATCATATCATCTGCAAATAGTGATAATTTGACTTCTTCTTTTCCCATCTGTATCCCCTTGATCTCCTTCGACTGTCTTATTGCTCTAGCAAGGACTTCCAGCACTATGTTGAAGAGATATGGAGACAGTGGGCAGCCTTGTCTTGTCCCTGATTTCAGAGGGATTGCTTTAAGTTTCTCTCCGTTCAGTTTGATGTTGGCTATAGGCTTGCTGTATATCGCCTTTACTATGTTTAGATATGTGCCTTGTATCCCTGATCTCTCCAGTACTTTAAACATGAATGGATGTTGGATTTTGTCAAATGCTTTTTCAGCATCTAGGGAGATTATCATGTGGTTTTTTTCTTTCAGTTTGTTAATATGGTGGATCACATTGATGGATTTCCGTATATTGAACCACCCCTGCATACCTGGGATGAAGCCTACTTGGTCATAGTGGATAATATCTTTGATGTGTTCTTGGATCCGGTTTGCAAGTCATAAGGGAGATTGGCCTGAAATTCTCTTTCTTTATTGAGTCTTTGTGAGGTTTAGGTACCAAGGTGATTGTGGCTCCATAGAATGAATTTGGTAATGTTCCTTCTGTTTCTATTTTGTGGAATAGTTTGAAGAGAATTGGAGTTAGCTCTTCTTTGAAGGTCTGGTAGAATTCTGCGCTGAAGCCATCTGGTCCTGGGCTTTTTTTGGATGGGAGACTTTTGATGACTGCTTCTATTTCTTTGGGGGATATAGGACTATTTAGTTGATTTACCTGGTCCTGATTCAGCTTTGGTGAGTCAAATCAATCAAGAAAATTGTCCATTTCATTTAGATTTTAAAATTTTGTGGCATATAGACTTTTGAAGTAAGTCCTAATGATTGTTTGGATTTCCTCAGTGTCTGTAGTTATGTCCCCCCTTTCATTTCTGATTTTGTTGATTTGGGTGGTGTCTCTCTGCCTTTTAGTTAGCTTGGCTAAGGGTTTGTCTATCTTGTTGATTTTCTCAAAGAACCAGCTCTTGGTTTCATTGATTCTTTGAATTGTTTTATTTGTTTCTAATTGATTGATTTCAGCCCTGAGTTTGATTATTTCCAGCCGTCTACTCCTTTTTGGTGTGTCTGCTTCTTCTTTTTCTAGGGTTTTTAAGTGGGCCATTAAGTTGCTTGAATGAGCTGTCTCGAATTTCTTCTTGAAGGCACTTAGTGCTATGAACTTTCCTCTTAGCACTGCTTTCATTGTGTCCCACAAGTTTGGGCATGTTGTGTCTTCATTTTCATTGAGTTCTAGAAAGGCTTTAATTTCTTTCTTTATTTCTTCCCTGACCCAGCTGTCATTTAGTAACAAGTTGTTCAGTTTCCATGAGTGTGTAGGCTTTTTGCTATTTCTGTTGTTGTTGAAGTCCAGCTTTATTCCATGGTGATCAGACAGGATACAAGGGATTATTTCAGTCTTCTTGTATCTGTTGAGGCTTGCTTTGTGACCAACTATATGGTCTATTTTGGAGAAGGTTCCATGAGGTGCTGAGAAGAAGGTAAATTCTTTTGTGTTTGGGTGTAAAGTTCTGTAGATGTCTGTGAGGTCCATTTGATTCATGACCTCTGTCAGAGATATTGTTTCTTTGTTTAATTTCTGTTTTGTTGACCTGTCCTTTGTTGAGAGTGGGGTGTTGAAGTCTCCCCAGGTTTCCTATTAAACAGCTGGCTCCTCCCGCAGGGACCATGCAGAACTGGACAGCTACTGCTATTACCAAACAAAGACAAGGCTGCCTGCTAACGTGATGTCAAGGTCCTCAACAGGCCTGACCCAGCCATCTAGCCAGCTCTGTGACACAGAAGGGAGCTGGGAACTCCCAGCTATGTGACACAGAAGGCCAATTGCACAGTCCTAGTGGACAGATGTTTGGAAACAATGTCCAGCTCAGATGGGAGAAACTAATAGCAGGACCCATGCCTATGGGCTGGAGGAAAGGTCCTTGCCCAGTGGCTAGGATGTGGGTGTCCTCTAGGTAGCTGGGTGCAGGGGTCCCTGACCTACAGACCCACCATTCAAGTTCAGCTGGAGACAAGCCTGAACTTGGTGGTTCAGAGTGCCACAGAAGTGAGATGGAGAGAGAGAAACAGGGAGGCTTAGGAACTTTGCTAGACAACAGTCCTAGCTAGTGCCCCAGGGACCCATAATGTGCTCCACAGGTAGTTTCTCCAGGCCCCACAGGTCTCATTTTCTGGAGTGAGGCAAAGTGAGGCCAAGAAGCCAAGAGGCCAAGTTCTGTTCCTGCTTCCCTAGAAACAGAAGAAACCTATTTGTTTCTAAACCTTCTTGCATATGCGATTTCTTTCTAACTCAGTGGGCTGGGGGCACAGAAGGTAGGCCAGACACTTACTGTTCCTCTGCAGCAGAACCATTTCTGTTTTGTTTTTTTTTTTTTAAGACAGGGTTTCTCTGTGTAGCCTTGGCTGTCCTGGACTCGCTTTGTAGACCAGGCTGCCTCAAACCCACAGGGATCCTCCTGCCTCTGCCTCCCAGAGTGCTGGGATTACAGGTGTGAGCCACCTCACCCTGCTGCAGAGCCATTTCTGAATGCTTGGAAGTCAGCCAGCCAGCGTTACAGACAGGGCATGCCCTGGCCTTTCCATACCTTGGTGGCTGCAGAAGAGAGGAGACGCTAGTTCTGCCAGGCTCAGCCTAATTCAAAGATGTCACTGTCCAAGGTCATCATATATCAGGTCACCGAGAGCAACTTTAATGACAAACCTTTTGTGTAGAACATACCAAGGAAAGGAAACACCTGAGCCAGGAAGCCAGGCTCTGTTCCTGGATTATACTCTTTTGTTAGGGCTTTCTTTGGCACTTCATCTCTTTTTTAGTGGCTACTTGTTGGGATTTCCTGAAGCCATGACCCTGAAGCCTTCTACTCACCGGCCTCTTACCAAAATGAATAAGAGTATCATGCATATATTCCCTATTTCTAACTCCATTGTTGACATACGTATATTAAAGCTTTCACCCATTCATTCATTCATTCATTCATTCATTCATTCATTCATTCGGTATCCGGCCATCCATTCACTTGGTAACACCCTAACACAGCAGACCATGGACACACTGTGGACAGACTGAGAATGATTCGTGAGCCAGGCAGGAGGTGGAGGAGCAGGATCGGGAGTTTAAAGGGCATTCTTGGAGATGCGGTGAGTTGGAGACCAGAGATATTATTTTGAAGTCCTACAGTTAGGGCATAAGTGTTTGCTTCCTGGTTCTGGCTGTTCCCTGAGAAACAGGAGTGTAGGTTTTAATTCAAGGCCACACGTGACATGGAGTTCCCAAGCGGAACTCAGAAGAGGGAATCTGGAGGCCTGCTTGGATCTGGAACTGAAAGAGACTCAGGGCAGAAACTTCTGGAGGTGGTTGCTGGCTGAAGGGCTGTGGGTGACCCCATTGCCTCTTGTCACCCTCTGTGCTGAGGGACAAGTAATTACGTGAAGAGCCTGTGTGCCTGCAGGAGTCACGTGGCAGAGAATAGCATCGTGCTTTGCTCTCATCCTCCCCTTCACACGGCCTGTTGAGAGCGGATGTGAAGGAGTCATTAGAGTGCAAGAGGGTCCTCGCTGGGGGAGACAATCAAGTGATAATCAAACATGTTAAGAGATGGTCTAAGAGAGGAGTAGAATGCACCACGTGGGGCCTGAGGGCTCTGGTGGAGAGGGAGCAGCGCACCCTGACCATGACATTGGAAAAAGGAAGCTGTCAAAGGCTCATGCCGCCAAGTAGGAAACAGGCAAGCCTTTCACTGATCTTGCCAGTGCCATAGACGGCTTCCATTGTTTGTTCTTTGAAAGTATTTTTCCATCTACTTACATATTTGAGTGTGTATTCTGCATGACTTTGTGCATGTCACAGTAAGTGTGTGGAAGTCAGATGACAGCTTACGGGAGACGGTCCTCTCCTTCCATCACATGAATCCCAGGGATTGAATTCACATCGTCAGGCTTTACCTGCTGAGCCATTTGGCCCTATTGTTGCTTGTTTGCATGTCATGTATAAAGATGTATTCCTCTGCGACAGCACAATCCAAGCAAGTCACTGCCTCTCCAGTGCTCAGCATATTACCTTCCAGCAACAGTGGCGAACAGAGGGGGTTAGGGGGACGCAGCCCTGCCCCTGGCTGAGGAGCTATTGGCATTTGATAGCTGCCCGGAAGAGTCCATTTTCTTTAGTGGTGTGAAACCTGGCAGGCCACACCCAAAAGCAGTTGGGCACCACAAACTGGACTCAACAAGCTTGATGTGGGGGGATGGGTGGGTCTGGGGAGAGTTAGGGGAAGGTGAGGTCAATGTGGTAAGAATACATTGTACAAGATTCTCAAAGAATTAACAGAACATTGTTAAAATTTAAGAATACGATTTGCTTTTAAGAAGGACTTGAGAAAGGATCACTTAATTCATATTTTCAAAGAAAACCCTAATTCAGCAGTGTTTGCCCTAATCAGACTGAGATGTTCTGTATAATTATTTCCTAATATCAGTGAAAATACAATGCGTACCAGAGGAGGAAATTAGGTTTCAAGGTTTATTAAAGAAAAGGTTAATTAGCTATAAATTATGAATGGCTCTTGGGTAGTTCCTATGCCCTGCAGAATTGGCTCACGACTTAACATCCGGTTCCAATGGTAAAAGAACAAGAGTCAACCCTTTGTCTTTCGGCCAGTGTGAGGATTCTAGGTGAATGGGAACCTAGTCCTGTCACATACATAGTAGCAGGAGCAGTAGCATGGTGTCATCCACAGGCTGGGATGTCCTCATGCTGTCTGTAGAATCTGAGTGGAATCCTGCAGGCAAAGCACATGCTGGGCTCCGCTCAGCCCCCACCCCCCACCCCCCAACCCCAGTTGTCTAGTCTTCATTTTCTCACACGGCAGACTGTGTTACACTCAAGAGGATGAAGTTCCGGTTCCAAATGGGCACATACAATGGGGAACAGAGCTAAATAGAGAACTCTCTGTAGAGGAATATCGAATGGCAGAGAAACACTTAAAGAAATGTTCAATGTCATTAGCCATTAGGGAAATGCAAATCAAAACCACCCTGAGATTTCACCTGACACCTATCAGAATGGCCAAGATGAAAAACTCAAGTGACAACACATGCTGGAGAGGTTGTGGAGAAAGGGGAACCCTCCTCCACTGCTGGTGGGAATGTAAACTTGTACAAACACTCTGGAAATCAATTTGGCACTTTCTCAGACAACTAGGAATAGCGCTTCCTCAAGATCCAGCTATACCACTCCTAGGCATATATCCAAAAGGGGCTCAAGTACACAAAAAGGACATTTGCTCAACCATGTTTGTAGCAGCTTTATTTGTAATAGCCAGAAGCTGGAAACAGCCCAGATGCCCCTCAACTGAAGAATAGATGCAGAAATTGTGGTACATCTACAGAATGGAGTATTACTCAGCAATGAAAAATAAGGAAATCACGAAATTTGCAGGTAAATGGTGGGACCTGGAAAGGATCATCCTGAGTGAGCTGTCCCAGAAGCAGAAAGACACACACGGTATATACTCACTCATATAGACATATAACATAGGATAAACCTACTAAAATCTGTACATCTAAAGAAACCAATCAAGAGAGAGGACCCTGACTAAAACGCTCAATCCCCATCCCAAAAGGCAAATAAGATGGACATCAGAAGAAGGCGAAAACAGGAAACAACCTAGGAACCTGCCACAGAGGGCCTCTGAAAGGCTCTGCCCTGGAGACTATCAAAGCAGATGCTGAGACTTATGGCCAACTGTTGGGCAGAGTGCATGAAATCTTAAGAAGTGGGAAATAGAAAGAGCTGGAGAGGACAGGAACCCCACAAGGAGGGCAACAGAACCAGAATATTTGAACACAGGGGTATTCCCAGAGACTCATACTCCAACCAAGTACCAGGCATGGAGATAACCTAGAACCCCTGCACAGATGTAGCCCATGGCAGTTTAGTGTCCAAGTGGGTTCCATAGTAATGGGAAGAGGGACTGCCTCTGACATAAACTGATTGGCCTGCTCTTTGATCCCCCCCCCCCCGAGGGGGGAGCAGCCTTACCAGGCCACAGAAGATGACAATGCAGCCACTCCTGATGTGATCTGATAGACTAAGATCAGAAGGAAGAAGAGGAGGACCTCCCCTATCAGTGGACTTGGGGAGGGGCATGCATGAAGAAGGGGGAAGGAAGGTGGGATTAGGAGGGGAGGAGGGAGGGGCTTATGGAGGGATACAAAGTGAATAAAGTGTAATTAATAAAAAAAATCATTTTGCTCAAAGCCAAGCTTGTGTCCCTAGGCTGGATAACCCGTTCTAAAGTCTAAGCTGTACTCACGATGGGGACACAAATTGGGAGGGGACAAGGTCCTTGTTAACTCTAGTATTCCTTTGACAATGACAGCAGCAGTGGTCTCTACCACCTGAGAATGACAACTGCATGGGTTTAATGTGAGGATAACGCTGGCAGGAAATCAATGACCTTTCTGGGCATGAGGTGACAGTGGATCGGGGTCACAGACACACCTTTGCTTATCACATGAGATACTGTGTTCTCAAACTGCACAACCTTACACAACCTTACATCCATCAGCATCTTGTAACTCCAGCATCCAGAACTGAGCTATTCACACAAGCTCCTCAGAAGACGTGACAGAGTGTGATTTGGAGTCTGGGCAGACCTGGAAGCAGGGCTGTGAGTGCTTTTGCTGAGAAGAGGAATCCAGCTATTTGTAGCTGGCATGCTCTGCTGGATGCCCTTCAGCTACTTTGCTGACTGTCTCTCTGTATCAGAGTCATGTCCAGAAGACATGCAGCCCAGATATAGGGCAAACAGGCAAACCATGCAGAGGATAGTAGGTGTTCTTTGAATGACTCCAGTGGTCTTAAACCGACATGCATGGTCTGAGGTGGACACTCATTCCTGAGTGCTACATCTGTTCCTGGTTTTTCCCTTATGTCTAGAACATCACAGGCCACAACTTGACTTGTCCCCATGTCCACAACAGCATTTCACCCCAAGAACCTTCTAGATTTCTAGACCCAGCCTGTACCACCTGTGTTCTCAACAGGTTGTAACCGAGAAGCACCTGTTACAAACAAGGCCTTCCAAACAAACAGATGCATAGTTGGCGTAACCCAGCAGTGCTCGGGGGAGCTTTTGGGAGGTTGTGTAGCATTGTATTAAATTGCATTGCTAGCTGCTTCCTTCAGAGGGCAGGGAATGTATCCCGATAGGAGGATGACACTGACCTTAGCATGCTGGCACATGCCTTTAATCTGAGCTCTCAGGAGGCAGAGGCAGGCAGATTTCTGAGTTTGAGGCCAGTCTGGTCTACAGAGAGCGTTGCAGGTCAGCCTAGGCTACACAGAGAAACCTTATCTCAAGAAACCAGAAGTAAAGAAGAAGGAGAAGGAGAAGGAGGAGGAGAAAGAGGAGAAGAAGGAGGAAGAGGAGGAGGAAGAGGAGGAAGAGGAAGAGGAGGAGGAGAAGGAGGAGGAGGAGGAGGAGGAGGAGGAGGAGGAGGAGAAGAAGAAGAAGAAGAAGAAGAAGAAGAAGAAGAAGAAGAAGAAGAAGAAGAAGAAATAGCTGAGGTTCTCAGCTCAACCATGTGCCCTCTGTTTTTCTTCCAAATGCTGAAATTCTAGAATCTTCTGTGGCTTCTAATGAAGCGTGGAGGGGAGATGGACATTTCACTTTGGGCAGACAGGGCAGAAGTATGACTGTGCTGATGGATAGTTTCTGAGAGGGAGCCCAAAATATCTCTGTTGTTTTCTGCAAGGCTAGATTGTCATTGATGTCTCCCATCCTCCCTTCATACTTTCTGTTCCAAGAACACTTACGAAAATGATGATTAGTGCCATCGGTGGTAAGGGATGCAGGAACTACCGCAAAGTTTGAGGGAACAGCATCAAGTGACATTGCTCCAGTTTTATGAGACTTATGCCTGATTTGAAGGGTCTGCCCATGTCTGGTGTTCTTACCTTCCTGGGGAGTCATTTCCAAGGGAAAGACAAATATTGAGTTGTGTTTCATAGGACCAGGTATTTATCTGGTGTTTTCAATAAACTTTCTGTTTGTTTTGTGATAGTTGGCAGAAAACACCAACTTATTTTTCTAGTGGAAAGAAGAGCTGGAGTGAATTGCTCAAATCTAAATAGCCCAGAAGATTCTAAAACCTTCCCTGTGCAGGAAGTGTTTGCCCCCAGCCCTTTTTGGCTAATTATGATCCAGCCAAAGAGACTAAAGTAACCCTGGCTGCCAGAATTACTGTATAAACAAATCACCCCAGGCAGAGGCTTCTGGAGGCATCAGATGAGCTTTCAGCACAATGACCTCTACCAGGCATGTCTTAGGCAGAATGGGACAGCCAAACTTGGGGTGCGATAGGGATCTCATGGTGGGGGGGGGACGCTGCCACTAAGCCCCTGACTCATCTGCCAGTAAGAAAGTCAGGGAAGGTAGGAGCTGCATCAGGGCTGTGTCCCACTCCCAACCCAGAGCTGGTCTTCTCACAGCAGAGGGCTTTAATGTTCTCATCGACAGACCAGAAGACCAGAGGGGATGCTGGAGACTTTGTGGAGAGACCTAAATCCTTTTTTTTTTTTTTTTTTTTTCCAACTTTGGTTCTATTTTCACCTTTTGTTTGGAATACAGGGCAACACAAGTTTTAGATTTTTAAAAGAATAAACATGGTGATAAAAGTGTTGAAAATAACCATGGCCTGAATTTGGAGAGCAGGTGGTTTTCCAATTTGCAGGTAGGAAAGAAAACAGGTGCAAGATCATCTCCAGAGGAGAAGAAAACACTCAGCGAGCCGCCAAAGGGTCTGGCTTCCACTCACTTAAGGGTAAGTAGTGTAACCCAGGCTAACTATCCATGAACTTTGTCACAGCAAATCAGAGTCTCCAATTGTTCAAAGTAATTGTAGGTACAAGAGAGGAAGCGACTCCAGACTGACTCATTAAAAAATTGAATAGGAACTCCACAAGGAGAGCAACAGAACAAGATAATTTGAACACAGAGAACTTCCCAGAAAATCATACTCCAACCAAGGACTATTCGTGGAGATGACCTGGAACCCCTGCACAGGTGTAGCCCATGGCAGTTCAGTGTCCAAGTGGTTTACATAGTAATGGGAAGAGGGACTGCCTCTGACATAATCTGATTGGCCTGCTCTTTGATCACCTCCCCCTGAGGGGGGAGCAGCCTTACCAGGTCACAGTAGAGGACAATGCAGCCACTTTTGATGAGAACTGATAGACTAAGATCAGAAAGGAGAGGAGAACCTCCCCTATCAGTGGACTTGGGGAGTGGCATGCATGCAGAAAGGGGAGGGAGGGTGGGATCGGCAGGGGAGGAGGGAGGGGCTTATGGGGGGATACAAAATGAATAAAGTGTAATTAATAAAAAAAAATTGATCTGGATGACCAGGAAGTGTTCCCCGTTCCTACAGTGGCAAAATCTTCAGAGTGACTGTTGGAGCAGGGAACCTTTCCTGCGCTCACAGTTGTTATACAGCAGAGACTTGTGAGTGTCAGCCCTGCCAGGCCACGCGTGCTATTCCTCGAAGACCACCTGCACATTTATACAACATTCCCATCATTGTTCCGGCTGCTACTGTGTTGAGGTCATCTTCTCCACCCCGTGCTTTCTCCATGATAACACCAAATGCAGCCTAGAGCAAAGCCAGAGAACCTAGAGTGTTAGCCAAAGTGCCTAGTCACCATATTCAAAACTACACATTTCTTGGTTTGGACCTGGCCATGCTCTGGGTTTCCTACAGTCCTAGACGACGACCATTCATTGCCCTCAATGCATCCCCTGTTAGGCAACATCCTCCAAAGGTAAAGAAGGCTAGTTCAAATCTAGCTGCCTCGGGTTTTATTAGCTCCAGTTGGCAAAATAAACTCATCAGCATCCTGAATGAGATAGCATGGATCCACATTTAAATACGGAGACGAGGTTCATATCAGTTAGGGGGATGCAGCCAAATCAGCTCTTCCTGCTCCTAAGAAGCCAGCTAACACGCTGGTGGTTTTGTTGTGGCTTCCTCTGCCACCCTCCAAGCCCTCACGCAGCAAACTGCTGTGGGCTTTTTTCAGGCTGGGGTCCTGTGCTTGGCCATGGTCCCCACAACAACAGTGGGAAGTCCCGTGTTGCTACTGAGACCTAAATCTTATGAGTGCTTTTTGGAACTCAGGTCCAAGACAGAATGATCCCAAGGGAGTCATGCCACCTCTCTCCCGCCTCAAGTGCTGAAACTCTAGAACATTCCCCAGTTACTTTTGCAAACACTGACATGCATGAGGCTCGTTCTTTGCCTAAGCATCCTTCTTTGGGTTTAAATGCTGCAAAAACCCGAGTATCCAAAAGCCCATCTATCCCCCAGCTTTGAATCAAATGCTGCATGGCTATGTCCTTTAGCCTCTTTGTAAAGAGACAGGAAGGGCAAGAGACAGTAAGCCTAGAGGACATGTTTTCCTACTGTCAGTGAGCATTTATAAGCCACAGATACATGGCAATACTATTCGAATCCTTTGAGTGACCTGGGGGGTGGATGTAGGAGGAGCCTGAGCCAGTCACCCCCAGTCACAGGACAGGGCTGGGCAGAGCACGGTTGGTCCCTGGCTTTCTGTTTCTGTGCAATTGAGAGTGTCCACAGCTAATCTGCGCTTTCCCACTCAATACAGAAGACCCCATCTGCCTGCCTGGCTTCGGCACTGCACACTGTTATCTTTTAATGAGGTAAGAGACAGACCCAAATAGAGCGGAGCCAGAGACATGAGTTAGGCTCATCCTGCGGGAACAGCGCCAAGGGCTCAACTGTTGCCGCAGCGGCCTGTACTGTCACCAGCGCACCCTGCAAAATCTGGGTCCAAGAAAAATTGCAAAGTACATAAATAACACGCCTGATAGATCTGTACTCAGAAATAAATGGCCTCCTTCTAAATACGGAAAATCTTATTTATTCCTGCTTGCATCTGCTGCCTCCTCCTGCCACTAAATACATTATTATCCAAGGTGCCGGGAGCAGAATTTAATGGGGGGTTAAAAAAGAAATCAGAGAACATCAAGCCAGAAGGCAAATGCAGCTTTTACCTCGGCAAGGCTCGAAAGCTCTCATGCTAATCAGCACTGTGTTATTTGCATATTACACACTGCTAGCAAGGCTCATTATCATCAGAGTTTGGCAAATTCTCACAAATCAACTCCCTGAGAGCAGCAGTCTGTTCTGCACATGCCTAAGGTAGCCACCAGGTGGCAGCATCTCTAGCTTTCATTCCTTTGCTGGGGTTGTTTTGGTTTTTCCTACAGATCTTCACCTTCCAGGCCAGACATGCTTTGGGGCAAGTCCAAGGACACTTATATGGATGCCTTAATTCTCTTTTAAGGCTCTGGCAGGTGTGGGGAAGTGGCAACAGACACTCTTCTTTATGACTGGGGACATTTTTAGTGAGGGTTTTTCTGGAGTAGCTTCTACAGAGCTGAAGTCCATGGCTTGGCCTGAATCCTCTTGTGAGTTTGAGACAGGGCCTCATGCAGCCTAGGATGGCCTCCAGCTCACTTAGGCACCAGTGAGTGACTTTGAGCTTCTGATCCTTTTGCCTCTACCTCCTAAGTGCTGGGATGGCAGCATCATTCCTGGTTGTATGCAGGCCTGTGAGGAATCTGCTAAGGCTTTACACATGCTCGGCAAAGTCTCTACTAACAGGGCCACATCCGGTTCCACATTTCCAGACATCCACGTATCACCAGGGACATTCAGAGACCTGTGGACAGTTCGCTGAAAAGTCACTCACTGCATATAGGGTCTCTGTCATTCTCCTACACAGGACAGTAACTTGAAATTCCAAAGGCAAGAACAATATTGACACCCTCACATTAGGCCTGTCAGGGTCTCCTTTTAGCAGGTACTGAAACCACTGAACTCCACCCCTCCCTCCTTCTGGGATCTTGGTGCCCACACACACGACTGTTATTTGCTATGGGAAGTGGAGGCAGCATGGAGGCCTGGGACCAGGTGGCTGGGTCCAGCAGACTCAAAGGTCCTGCTATACGCTCCCCAATACCTCTCCTGGTTCTGTGTGTCCCTCATGATGTGCTTTCCAGACTCAGCTGCACACTCCCATGAAGAGAGTAGATGTGGAAATCTCTGGAAGGGAGACAGTAAAATCACATCCCCTGTAACCCTGGAGTTGTCAGCAAGATTCAAGAAAAGTCATAGAACTGGAGCCCAAAGTAGGATCTCAGTTTCCACCTGAGCTGCTGTGGGGTGCTGTGAGGTGCTGTTGGGTGCTGCGGGCTGCAGCTGGCAATTGCTCCCATACCCCACTCATCTCTGCCTTAGTCTCTCCACATGGTCATAGCCATTCAAAATGTCATGTTTTGCCCTCTGTAGACCATGAAGGGAAGCTCAGCTTGGTTGAGGAGCGATAGACTGACATGTTGAGTACGTTGCTAGAGCAGAGATCAAACCTTAGGAGTACCCTGTGTTCCTAGGCCCAAGGGTCCCTTAGAATCCCCAGTATCCTCTCCATAGTCTCCCAAATGCTCAGACCTGGAGAGAACTGGTCATTGGCCAGAATCTCTGATTTTGTGAACAGAGCTAGGTCAACCGGCACAGTGGCCCCTCCTGGAGGAAGCAAATTTTGCTTATCACAGCTGTGTGATCTCCAAGATGGGTGACATGGGGACAACCATTTTAAAGCCAAATTTCCCCTCTTTGCTTTTACATCTCTGTATTAGGAGAAGCTTGGGTTGGCTCACACTTCCCAAGATCCCAGATCTAAAGCTGTAATAAAAGACAGCTACATACGGGAAGAGTCTGGAAAACATGTCCTGATAATACCTTGATAGAAGAAAGCATGGAGCAATAAAAACTTTTTTTTTTTTTTTTTTTTGGCAGGCTACTTCTTGGATTACTGGATTGATAGTTGCCTGGTTTTCTAGTTTCATTCTACAGTAAGACTATATCATTTTCCCCAAAGTGTCGATATATTGGGGATGTATGCTATGTAGCTAGGGTGTGGCAAAATGCCATCTTTTGCTACACAAACTTCATAACTTACAGGTGCAGGTGTTTGTTTTCCATGGTAGGAATTACAGCCAACAGCTGGGGCCCTGGAGATGACAAATGCCAGCACAAATCACTCAGACAAATGCCTGAGTGATCACAGAAGTTGATACACGTGGTTTGGCTTTGCTTCCTAGTTGGGTTGAGTTCCCACTGTCATTGAGGAAAGGGTCCTTGACATCTCCCTTTCCTCTTTCTTTTCCTTGATTTTTTTTGTTGTTGTTGTTTTCTGACACAGGGTTTCTCTGTGTAGTCTTGGCCGTCCTAGACTTGCTCTGTAGACCAGGCTGGCCTCGAACTCACAGCGATCCACTTGCCTCTGCCTCCCAGAGTGCTGGGATCACAGGCGTGCACCACCATGCCCAGCTCTTCCTTTTCCTCTTTCCTCTTCACCAAGCATCCATTTTGCTGAACCTCAGTGGCTAATCAGAGGCTGGCATCCTGGCAGAAACTTGAAATGCAAGTCTGGATGAACAAGGGTCACAGTAAGTACCTCCTGTATCTCCAGGGGTGCATCTTGCTACCTAAATTTCTCACCCCTCTTACTGGGCTGAAACACAGGAAGGGGGGCCACACAGTGGTGGACGAGGTGTCACTTTTAATAGATGGCCATGTTCAGCAGAAGGGGTTAAAAGTGTGGTTCTGAGAAGATCCATAGAGACAGTCCTAGTGAGTATAGGCATGGTGCCAGAATGCCAGTCAGGGTGGTACAGAGCCCCAGTCCTCCCAGAAGTGTCCTCCAGTAACATCTGTTTAAAACTCCAATCCCTTACGGGGTTGGCACCTGCAGAGCTAACTGCTCTTCTTTTAGTAAACTGACTGCCAGATATATTTGTTTCTGCAGAAAGAGAGGACAGGTCCTTCCTGTGGGAGAAGTTAGCAGCCACTCTGTAGGACCTGTGGAGGCAGAATTCTGCACCTGGCTGCTCAGCACCTCTTAGGAGATCCATGTACCTTGTGCATGGCCCAGGTCTATCTGGTCAGAGGACACTTCTGCCTCCAGAGTGGCTCAGTAGAACTAGAGAAAGCTGAACACCCCTAAAACCAAGAGGCATGAGCATAGAGCTCCATCATTACATCATGTTGTCCCTGGAACTATTAGACAAGGAAAACCAATATTAGAAATGGGACTTTAGAGTTATATAGTCCACTACAGTGAAGCTTCTAGAATGAGAAAAAGAAACAAAAGCTCAAAGAAGCAAGGAAGCAGTGGACAAAATAATTAAGGCTCAGGTCCAGCTTATGTGCCACTATGTATCAGGTGTATCTACTGTAGATTTTAAATTTCTCCATGCTTCTCCAAGGTGCAGATGTATCTATCTTATTCCTGCAACCAATGCATAATTTAAAAGACTTAAAACTATAAACATTATGGTACTGGCATAGAAACTGACTGGTGGATCAATGAAACCAAATAGAAGACCCTGAAATAAACCCACAAACTTATGGACACCTGATTTTTGACAAAGATGCCAAAACTTACAATGGAAAAAAGATAGCATCTTCAACAAATGGTGCTGGTCTAACTGGATAGAAAAATGCAAATAGATCCATACTTATCATCCTGCACAAAACTAAAGTCCAAGTGAATCAAAGACCTCAACATAAAACCAGATACACACACTAACCTTCTTAGAAGAAAAAGTGGGAAAGAGCCTTGAACTCATTGGCACTGGAGACAACTTCCTGAACAGAACACCAACAGCACAGGCTCTAAGATCAACACTAAATGGGACCTCATGAAACTGAAAAGCATCTGTAAAGCAAAGGACCCTGTCATCAGAACAAAATGACAGCCTACAGATTGGGAAAGGATCTTCACCAACCCTGTATCTGACAGAGGGCTAATATCCAGAATATATAAGGAACTCAAGAAGTTAAACAGCAACAGATCAACTAATCCAATTAAAAAATTGGTACAGAGCTAAACAGAGAATTCTTAATAGAGGAATATCAAATGGCAGCAGAGAAACACTTAAAGAAATGTTCAACATCCTTAGTGATCAGGGAAATGCAAATCAAATGACCCTGAGATTTCATCTTACACCTATCAGAATGGCTATGATCAAAAACTCAAGTGACAACACATGCTGAAGAGGAGATGGAGAAAGGGGAACCCTCCTCCATTGTTGGTGGGAATGTAAACCTGTACAACCACTTTGGAAATCAATCTGGCTCTTTCTCAGACAATTAGGAAGAGCACTTCTTCAAGATCCAGTTATACCACTCCTAGGCATATATCCAAAAGAGGTCAAGTACATAACAAGGACATTTGTTCAACCATGTTTGTAGCAGCTTTACTTGTAATAGCCAGAAGCTGGAAACAACCCAGATGGCCCTCAGTTGAGGAATGGATGTATAAATTGTGGTACATTTACACAATGGAATACTACTCAGCAATTAAAAACAAGGAAATCATGAAGTTTGCAGGCAATTGGTGGGACCTAGAAAAGATCATCCTGGGTGAAGTATCCCAGAAGCAGAAAGACACACATAGTATATACTCACTTATAAGTGGATATTAGCCATATAATATAGGATAAACCTACTAAAATCTGTACACCTGAAGAAGCTAATTAAGAAGGAGGACTCTGGGTAAGATGCTTAATCCTCATTCAGAATGGCAAAGAGGATGGACATCAGAAGAGGGGGAAAACAGGGAACAGGACAGGAGCCTACCACAGAGGGCCTCTGAAAGACTCTACCCTGCAGAGTATCAAAGCAGATGCTGAGACTCATAGCCAAACTTTGGTCAGAGTGCAGGGAATGTTATAAAAGAAGAGGGAAATAGAAAGACCTGGAGGGAACATGAGCTTCACAAAGAGAGCCACAGAACCAAAAAAATCTGGGGCCACGGGTCTTTTCTGAGACTGATACTCCAACCAAGGACCATTCATGCAGATAACCTAGAACCTCTACACAGATGTGCCCATAGTAGCTCAATGTTCAAGTGGGTTCCCTAGTAATGGGAACGGGGACTCTCTCTGACATAAACTGATTGGCCTGCTCTTTGATCACCTCCCCCTCGAGGGGTGTGTGTGCAGCCTCAGGAGGCCATAGAGGAAGACAATGCAGTCAGTCCTGATGAGACCTGATAGACTAGGATCAGATGGAAGGGGAGGAGGACCTTCCCTATCAGTGGACTGGGGGAGGGGTCATGGGAGGAGAAGAGGGAGGATGGCATTGGGAGGGGAAGAGGGAGGGAGCTACAGGTGGGATATAAAGGGAATAAACTGTAATTAATAAAAAATATAAACATTGAACACACGTCATTTACCCAATGCTCTTGAGATTGAGTAATTAATTGTCAGCAAGATTTCTCAAACCTTAAGGGGACTTATTCCTGTGTTCCCTCAGATTGCTCTTCTTTACATATTCGAACAGACCATCTATTTATATTGAGTCAAAGTGATTAGTAATCTTTCTAAAACCCTCCAAGCCTGTATTGGCTTGTATCAAATGTAGATGCAGCCTTAATTTCCAAGAACCAGGAGTTTGCAGTTATCTTATTTCTGTGCCTCATGCGGCTGCTGGGAATGGCATCCTACTTGTCTTTAGGGATGATAACTATGTTTCTTTTTGGAAGTTGGAAAGACACTGGGTCACACCCACTATATATATATGAAACATTAGAAATGTTATACATCCACTATAGTATATAGTGGATATATAGTATTGATATATGGTATTTGGTATATATATATATATATATGAAACATTGAAATGGGACTTTAGAGTTATACAATCCACTATACTGAAGCTTCTAGAATGAAAAAAGGAACAAAAGCAAGAAATCAGAGGACAAAATAATATATATAGTTGCCAAGGAAGAAGCTTACACAAGGTGTTCAAGGCATTTTTCCACCTCCTCACTGAAGAGTTAATAAAAGCTGAAGCTCTGGATTGCCCCCAGGCTATTATTCCTGAAGTGTGAAACAAACTGATTTTGCATAAGAAAGCTATAAACCCTACTTCCCCTGGAAATGTCTGTCTGGGTAGCCCAGTAGGGGATGAATCACCTCCAACCTCAGAACACCACAGCACTGGTGAACAGGGAAGGCAATGCAACCCTCCTAACATATCCCCCATATTCTCTACCCCCAGAACAGGATCCCAGCCAGCCAGTCCCTGGGTTCCTCGAGACACTTAAGTTCGAGCCTGGATCCCATTGATTCTGAGATTCCCACGACAGCTCTCCAGAAACTCCATCTTCTGTTTTGGTCACTAGATTTGATGCTTATTGTTTTCAAGACCATCGACAATGATGAATTCTTCAGTGAATCCATTTGATCTGACTTCTACCCTCAAACTGGTTCATGTTTTGAACTCTTGGCTCCCATCTGGTGCTGTTATCTTAAAGACTGTGGAGCCCTTAGCAGGGCCTGCATGGAGGTTGTAGATTAATACTGATGGGCCTTGGAAGGCTATACGCACACCATTGTTCTTATAGAGCTCTCTCTGCTTCCTGGTGAACCACAGTTTAAAGGTTATTATTTTTTTTCTTCTGCATGCTTTACTGCCATGAATGGAGCTGCCCAGCCATGCCTTCCTCACTATGATGGCTTCAAAGCCCTCTGAAACTAGGAGGAAGCCTTGATTGAGAAAAATGCCTTCGTACGATTGTGCCATAGGTAAGCCTGTAGGGCATTTTCTTAACATTTTCATAACATCTGGCATGGTTATTACTGCTGCCTTTAGCCAGATATACAGTGATAATCCCAACAAAACACAGAATAGAAGGATTTGAGAATGAGCCAGGAAAAGAGTGTTTAATGCAGTTAAAGCAAGCATCAAGCACAGACAAAATGGCTATACTTGTTTGTGTTGGTTAGTTTTATGTCAACTTGACACAAGCTAGGGTCATCAGAGAAGAGAGAGCCGAAACTGAGAAAATGTTCCCATACAATTGGGCTCTAGGCAAGTCTGTAGGTCTTTTTCTTAATTAGTGGTTGATGGGGGAGGGCCCAGCCCATGGTGGGTGGCTCCATTCCTGGGCTGGTGGTTCTGGGTTCTATTAGAAGGCAGGCTGAGCAAGCCAAAGGGAGCAAGCCAGTAAGCAACACTCCTCCATAGTCTCTGCATCAGCTTCTGCCTCCAGGTTCCTGCCCTGCTTGAGTTCTAGCCCTCACTCCTTTTGATGATAAAGAAATGTATGAGATGCTTTCATGCCTTTTCATCACAACAACAGTAACTCTAACTAAGACACTGTTACAAAGATTAGTGCCACTAAAGAGTCACATCATTTGTGCGAGGATCATAAAAAATGGGTCTTGAGGACACTACCACAGCCATTGATGGTCCCAGAACATAAAATTGAAAGACTCATTTGAAAAGAGAGTTCTTCTAGGGTTTGGTCCAATATTTCTTTGCCATCTTCACAATTCTTCCTTTGTAATGATAATTTTAACTTTGTGCAGCCCACAGCTGAGAGATGGTTTTGAATATCAATAGAGACTTTGAACTTTTCAACAATGTTGAGACTGTTAAGACTTGAGGCTCTTGAATTTGGATTGGCTGCATTTTGTATTATGAGATGGCCAGGAACCTATGGGGCCAGGGAGGAGTCTTAGGGTTTGACAGTGAAATGTCAAATGTGAAATGGGAAGGTCTGTCCTTGTTTTGAAGGCAGTGCATCCTTTGAAAGCTGGGCCTGGCTGGTGGAAGACTTGCCTTTGGTCCCAGGCTGCTCCCTGGTCTGAAATGATGTGAACAGCCATTATCTCCTGTTTCTGCCACCACAGATGGAGCCTCTCGGCCATGTCTTCCCTGAGGTGATGGCCTGAAAAATTTTCCAAGAGCCCTGCTCCCACACAACACGTTCCTCTCTTATGCTGCTTCCATCATGTATTTTGTTCACAGACACACAAGGACACCAGTGCAGAATGGCTTCTCAAGCTTGTTTGTCCCTTTTCCTGACCAATTGTTTCATGGTACTCTGGCACCCCAGGGTAGGGATATGGCACACTCAGACAGTGAGTTATGAGTAGAGGTGTACTGCCATATGCAGCCCTAGCACCTACTATCTAGCCCGTGTCTCCACAGAACGTTTCCTTGTCCACGGTGAGTCTGTGATACCTGTGAAGGGGGATGGAAGAGACGCCTGGGTCCCTGATTGGCCTTAGGGATTAGTGTCATCCTGACCTAGAGGGCTTGAGTGACAAAGGGTGACAAATGCTATGAGTGTTTGTGTATGTGTGTTTGTGTCTGTGTATGTATGGTGTATGCATGTGTGTATGTTCATATGTGGTAGGTACTCATGTACAGGTATGTGCCCACAGGCTTGATGTTCACATCTGTTGTCTTTCCCAACTATTCTCCATCTTATATTTTGAGACAAGGTCTGATGACCTGTACTCCTCTGACTCAGGTAGTCTGGCCAGCTAGCCTGCTCACTGGCATCTCCCCAACTCTCTACTTCCCAAGTGCTGAAATCACAGATAGCCTCCATGCTTGGCTGGCGTTTACATGGATACTCTTGAGCCATCCCCCAACTCACTCTCTAGCGTTGGCTTTGTTTTTTATTAGGTGAAAAACAGGGTGATGACTTAATGATGTGGGAGAATTACATGGAAGCAAATTTCATTGTCCATAATTTTTTTTGGGAGGGAGGGCACACAGCCATGTCATTTGTTTTCTTGGGGCATACGGCTGCGTATTCACTGTCATAACAGAATCGAGTGCTGACAAATCATCACCTGCCAAAGTCAAGCAATTTATTATCTGGTCCCTTACAGAAACAGCTGGCTCTCCCAGAACAGATGTTCTGTACTTTAGCTCCTTTGCACTGCGATTCTTTGGACTAAAGAATCAGTAGCCATGAGACAGTCTTTTAAAAAAAAAATTTGGATGAGATGGGAGCATGGTGGCATCATAGCAGAAGGGAGCAGTGTTCCTGTGATCTCAGAAAAAAAAAAAAGAGTGATGTGTAAGCAAATGAGTTGTTGTCACTGAAGACACACCCACATTTCAGTTTTGGAGTTGTGAAAGTGACAGGATGGAAAGGCAAGAACAGAGGTGATGTGGGGAAGGGTTTGATAGGACTCAGGGACAGACAGGAGGCATCCACAGGAAAGTTGAATGGTGATGAGGAGGACCCTGGTTGTCTTAGCCCTGGATATGGCTGCCACATTCTACACTATGTTTTGATTTTGACCCCTGCCTTAGTCCATTGCTTTTAGGCTGACCTGTGCAAAACCTAAACATGTGACTCCAGCTGACACTGGCTCAGAGAAAGCAGAGGAGCAAGGAACCACCATCTCACTCCACCCCTTGTCATAGCAGAATGAGCCTCTACTTAACTCTCATCTTTCCTCTGTGCCTCCACAAGATACAGTCACTATGCTGTTAGAGCTGAGGCCAGTGGCACTGTATGGAACTGGAGACTGGAGTCAGGCATTGAAAACTGCTTTTTTCAGTTACATTAAATCCTGGGTGCACTAGGCTTCCTGCTCAAACATGGCTAATTCATTTCTCCTTTGCTCTGCTGTGCAGCACCTCGGGGGCAGAAAGCTTGGTGAATACTGATTGCGTTCAAATGTTTCCACTGTTAATTTTCCTTTCACAGCCCCCTCTAGACATCACAGATGGAGACAATATGGCTTTCAAAATAGTGAATTTCTACAACTGATCACAGGGGACTTTGGTTTCCTAAAGACAGCAGCTGCCAGTGACTAGGAAGCAGTCTAGCCGGGAGGTCCAAACCAGTGAGAGAGGTCAACACTAACTTCATCGTTTCTGTAGCTACTGTAGGTGGGGAAGAGGACCACCTTGGCCTTAGAGCCGCAGGTTCCCTCCCTCTACCTTGTTTCCTAGAGAACTGCAGAGGACACAACAGAGCATACACTGTCCCAACATTTGTAAACAGGCTCCTGCCACACCCATTTGGGTAACTTCGCCCTGCCAAACAGTGTCTCTTGGTCTGACCCCATGATCTAAGCACTTTACCGCCCTGGACTAGTAAGGACAGCCCTGGGATGTCATCCATTCCAAAACAGACTTTAAAAAACTAAGTAAATGCCGTCCAAACCACTTTCTGAGGTTTGGGCTGTGTCAGCCTCCTTATGGCTCCAGGCTGTGTTTTGTAACTAGCTTCTCAAGTTCATGGTACCTTGGTCTCTCCCTGTCCTTTCAGATGAACTAGGATGAGAGTTCCTAGTCCTATACACAAAGGGAGGGAGGCCATTCTCAGGAGACCCCAGGCCATCTAATGGTGACCGGACATGACCATTGTCTGAGACAGGCATGTCCTTAAGCATCTGTGCTTTGTAGTAGAGTAATGGATGGTTCATCACTTAATAGGAACATTTAGGGGTTTAAATTCTTGCTATTAGAAAACTACCAGCAACAATTTTGTGTTGGTCCTTGTTAGCTTTTGAACTTGATAAGGATGAAAATGAGCTGACAGTACTTTATAAATAAAGAGTAGCAAGTAGCTCTGTAACCATGGTAACAGAACCTTTGTAAAAATTTGGATAATTACAACTCTCTGCTCAAATGCTCTCATATCGGGAACATTTTGACTCACTAAGCCTTGCTCAAAGCACAGATTCTTCAAGGAACATTCCTTCACAGTCCTCAGAATATTCTAGTAACACCTTAAATTTAGTTTGTAGAGAACCAAGTTCAGTAAAACTTAAAACTGCCAATACTATCAAGTTGTCTTTCTCTTTCTATTCAACTGTGACCCCACATAGGTACATGGCATTTCCTCAGAGGACAAAAGATGCATATTTTGTTTGTGAAAATTAGTCTCTGGTCCCTACAAGCCCTGCAAAATCACCTAGCAGATGGCGTGGGGCACACAGCCAGCCTAGAGCCTGGGTTTCAGCTGGTAAGCTACCAGCAGGAGAGTTTTGTGCTCAAGGGACGGCAATTCCGAGCAGCCCCACGCTTCCTACCTCTTTTTTTCCTGCCTCCAACATTCTGAAGTGTTCAATATGTCTGAGACTGTTTTTGGGAAACAAAAATCAATGTGGTGTCTTGCTGCCAATAAATCTGCAGACTGCAGTATTCTACTTATTTACTATGCCTTGGTTGTATCTAAGAACTAACCCTTCCAGGCAAGCAGGGCCCCTGGCAAATGTTCTGAGGGTGAGTTCTCCCATTCTCCTGCAGCACGCTCTGAAGGAAGAGCCTGAACGTGAAACAGTTAAGTCACTGATTAGGCCAAGGCAATCTTCTAAGTTTTTTTCTGTTGTTCTTGAAAAAGGACACTCTCTGCCCCAGGACTCCCAGGTTCCCAGTTTCAGAAGTCTGAGCATCAGCATACAGAACCTGCCAGGAAACAAGGCTAAGCAGATTAAGCTGCCCCATCACTGAGAGATTGATTTAAAATATTTGGGGCTCTGTTAACATATCTACATGATTTCTTGTAAATGCCCCCAAAGAAAATAAAGAATCCTTTCAATGGATTTGCTAAAGAAAAGCTTAACTGGAATGGCAAAGCAATGAATTTTTTATTTTTTTTGGGAGATACTGAGAAAGCTGTTTCAAACCTCCTGGCTATGGGTGCTATTAAGATTAGTTACAGCGTGAGCTGAGGCCCTTTTTTGTGGCCATCAAGGAGCTTAGCTTGCACTGGCCTCCCATGAAGTCCGGGACAGACAGTTTCTACACTGTGGCAGAATGGCTACCTGGGAACCGGTGCCTTGATGCTACAATCTTTATCTTTCAGACATATATTGCCATAGTTGGCTTTAATTGCCAACTTGACACAACTGAGAGTAGCCTGAGAGGGAAGCCTCAGCTGAGGCCTGGGCTGTGGGCATGTCTGTGAGGGATTGCCTGGATAGTTAATTTGTGTAGGAGGGCCCCGCTGATTGTGGGAGGCACCATCCCCTAGGTAGGTGGTCCTGGGGCATTTAAGAAAGGCACAAGGCAGTGAGCAGGACGGTAATCAGTAGTCATCCATGGACTGTGCTTCACGTTTTTGCTTGAGTTCTTGCCTTGAGTTTCCTCAGCAATGGGCTTTAACCCGTAAGCAATAATCCCCTAGTTTGTTTTGGGTCAGAGTGCTTTATTACAGGAACAGAATGACATGAGAACAGATAATACCTTATTTCCTTTGCAATAAAAATAAAAGTGACTAAGTTAAAACAACATTAATGAATACAGCCACTGTTAGTATAACAGTTTTTTTTAAATTATAAGACACTCAAGTGCCTGCCAGTTGCCATGTTGTGCTAAATCCATTCTGATCACAGCCTCACTGGGTTCCTCCAGTGTCTTATTTGAACATGGTGAGTTCTTGGAGGTGAAAGAGCTTTACAAGGTTAAGCTGAACCTTCTGTCTGGGTTCTTGTGATCCCACAACCTTGCCACTGACCACTCAGTTTTCCACTCCCAGCAAGAAAGATAGCAGGCTCCATCCTGATTTGGAAGGTGTCACATGTAGGCATCTTGACAATCCATACCCAATCTCTGCACAGAGAAGTAACCAAAGAAATCTTAAGAATATCGCCTGACATTTGAGGTAAGTTTATGGTTTAGGGCTGCTTTCCTGACTAGCCTCCTGGGATGGAGATGCTGGGTGAAGCCACTCACAGCATGCACTAACAGTTTCCCAGCGCTGGGGAGCACTCAGATTGCTGTTTCCTGGGTCATTTCTGCACAGAGCAGGCCAGCCCAGCATCTCTTTCACTCTATCAGTTCCCTCAGGACGGGTCCAGGGTGTCATGTGGAACAGAGTCTCAGAGTTGACTCCCCGGTCTTAGAAGGCAACTAGGAACTGGGTTCTCAGGAGTGATCTGAGCTCTGTGCAGAGCTGGGCCCTCAGGAGACTGTTGGAGATCTGGCCTGGCCTGTGCAAGTACCAGCTTGTCTGTCAGACAGAAACACGGTGGGGGGATCTCCAGAAGAGAGTGCTGAGGAGGACGTGGAAGGGGGGTGACTAGAACTCTAGGATGATCTGGGGAGCATGGCACACCTGGCTGTGCTCCCAATCTGCTGAAAGTTGAGATTTTCAGTGAGCTGTGATGGGAAGTCCTATCACTCCTCCAGTCCATGTACTCCCATTAGACAGAAGTCCAGGCTTGAGAAACGTATAGCTCTAGGAGGAAATGACATCAGCCCCATGAAGCTTGAGAGTGTCCTTGATCCTTCCCAGCCCAACTTGGGGTAAATCACCATATATGCATGTGATCTCAGGCCAGGAGGTAAGCCACCTTTAAACTGTCAGTTAAGTCTAGGGATGGGGCTGTGGGTAGACACTGTCTCCATCTGTATTTCTAAAGGAGCAGCCAGCCTCAGACTGCAGTGATCACATGTCCATTTACCTCCCTGGATTCATCTGTGGCACAGTGCTGGGAGGTGCCACAGCTATGTGTGTCCTCAGATTCACATGTGGCAGCCTGATCCTCTCAGGTGATGGTTTAAGAAGGTTCAGAAGTCCCTAGGTGGAACCTCACAGGTGTGATTAGCGAGTGCGCGCGCACACGCGCACACACACACACACTCTAATGATGACAAATGCTTTCATGTTCTAGGGTAAGGGGCTTACCCACTGGTGGAGGGAGGGCAAACTGTTACAGCCACTATGAAAATCTTTTTCTAAAAAAGAAATAGATCTGCCATATGACCCAGCTATACCACTCTTGGGCACATACCCAAAGAACTCTATGTTCTACTATAGAGCTACCTGCTTGTCCATGTTCATTGCTGTTCTATTCACAATAGCCAGGAAATGAAAACAGCCTAGATGTTCATCAACTGATGAGTGGATAATAAAAATGTGGTACATTTTCACAACAGAATATTTCCTAGCTATTAAGAAAAAAGAAATTATAAAATCTGCAGGCAAATGGATGGAGCTGGAAACAATCATTTGGACACATACTTGTTTTTTCTTATATGAGAACCCATGGCTAGACAGATCAGAGGTTCTAGGAGAAAATCTCCTATTATTACTCTGCTAAATGGACATAATAAACCGACTCCTAATGACTTACAGTTACACCCATAGATCATGGCATTCCTCAACCCCCACCAGTGAAGCTTCTCTTTGCTGTAGATGACAATTCAGGGACTCACAACCGGCCAAGGTGCAGAGAATTCCAGAGCGCAGAATTTTTAGCTCTAAAGAAAACAGACATACCCTTGCCCCTGACACACAGCTCGGGGATCATCAAGGAAGAAAGAATAGTAAGAGTGTAAGAACCCGAGGCGGTGGGTGATAACAAGGAAACTGTGTCTCCTGGACGCAGCAGGGAAGCTGGATATATGAACACACAGTTGGTTATGATGGCGTGCGCAAGACCTTGTAAACCTAAGCCAGACCAAACTCCAGTATAGAGAGGGGAATTGGCATGCAATCCTACAGCCAGCCTAGAAGCTATTGACAGTGGACAGCTGCTGGCAGAGGGAAACAAAGTTTTCTTTAAGGCTGTAGCTCCAAGTAGGCCTACACACTCCAGTAGAAGGCCACATGCCCAAGAATATTTGAGTAGCTCAAATTGGCCTTGATGGGGGAAACAAAACTCCACAAAATTAGATGGGAAGGGAAAAGGAAGGTGGATCTCAAAGAGCTGGAGGAGGTGGGTGAATATGATCAAAAGTCATTGTATGAAATCCTCAAAGAACTAATAAAATGCATTTTAATAAACTCCAACTCTGCTTCAAAAAAAAAAAAAAGAGGATGAAGAAGAGGAAACCCTCTTGTTCTTGGCCTTTGAAGACACATCAAAATGAGCCAGTGAGCTGGGGCTGGGGGTGCTTGTCAGGCATAGACTGTTCTCTGGTGCCTGACTTAGACTCCCCAAAACCTGGAATACAGATTTTAATGTCTAGATATCCATTTTCGTCACCTTTGGTTATAGCAACCCTAGTGGCCTAGGCTCTTTAGAAGGGTTTATTTACTTTCCCAATTTTGTTGTGATGGTGAAAATTGATTGTCAACCCAACCGGATTTAGAATCACCAAAGAGACAACCTTCAGCCACTTCTATAAGGGATAATCTAATTAGATTAACTAAGGTGATAAGACCCACTCCAAATGTGGGTGGCATCATTCCCTAGGATGAGGTGCTGAACTGCATAGAAAGGGGAAAGAAAACTGAGAGCTAGCATCCTTCACCTTCTGCTTTTTGACTGTGGGTGCAATGCGACCTGATACTTTGTGCTCTTGTCACCTTGGCGACAAGATACTTCATGCTTATCCCACTGTGGTAGACTGCACCCTCAAACTGTGAGCCAACATAAATTATTTCTTAAGTCACACCAATAAGGCAAATAAAACACCTTCCCTCCCGGATGCAGACAGACTTCCGAACCCTTGGAGTGGGTAGAGCGACACACACATCTGGGGACACTCAGACAATTTCCCACAGAAGCACCTCTTCTTTCATAGAAGCACCAATGGGCTCAGTGAAACCCCCTACACCTGCTGCTGGTGAGTCCCCTATTCCTCACCACCTGTGAGTGTCCACAGCTGCCACCTGGGTGTCCACACCTGCCACCTGTGAGTGTCCACATCTGCCACCTGTGAGTGTCCACACCTGCCACCTATGAGTATTCATCTCTGCCACACGCGATTTTCCCAAACCTAGCCACCTGTGCGTCCTCACACCTACCATCCATGAGTCCCTGAAGCTCTACAACCCTCAAGAAATCAAAGTTTAATTAATAACTAAAGTCAAAGAGGAAAGAAAGAAAATTTCGGAACTAAAGCCGGCCACTGCAGCAGCTCCCCAGCGGGCACAACTCACATCTTCACCCTGCGGGTCTTACCTTCATACAGCCAGTCGCTGAGGCCATTGTAGATCACACCCTCCTTCCCTGTGGAGACCACTCGGATTGCCTGCTTCCCAACGTGCGCACAGTAGTAGATGTTGTTCTCAAAGATAAATATCTAATTTGGAAAGAAGAAACAATGGCAGAAATTAAGCAAGCAGTGGGATTAGGGATTCTCCAACTTGAAATTGCCAGGCTTTCATTCCCCTGCTGTGTGTATTTGATTGAACAAAAGTGGTCATGGAATCGTTTGTGGTTGATTCCCCTGCAACACAATCCATATTTAGGGATCGATAAGACACTCAAGCTCTGCAGAGCTCACCCAATGTTACCATCATTTGTCAATTTAACATCCGAGTTGTTATGCTTGGACAATTTCTGGCTTAACATTTCTGAGTGCTGGAACAGTGAGGCTTGGAATTCGATTCCTATTTCAGCAATGTGGTTTTTCCTGATGATTAAACTGTAGGCCAAGGGGTTTGGAGATCTAGCTTCACATTGCTCAGCTTTTACAGGGGAAGGGGTAGCTTGTGCCTGTCCGAGCTTGTTATGTGGCTGGATGGTTGTAGGAGGGACTGTCAGGTGACCATAGTACTCACTTTGTTTTGAGGAGCTGAGATCTTGACAAGCGCTATCCCAGGGTAGGGACATGGGAAATCTGAGAAGTCAAGGGCTGTCTTGGCCTAGGCTAAGCACTCTTATGCCATCATATCGTCCACCCACAAAGTCTTTCCACTGTCCCCAGCTGACACCCTGCCCCACGAAGCACAGCCACTCACACTTCTTCCAGTCCCTGGCCCCCAGCACTGTGCTTCGACTGTCTGTGAACTCTTCATTCATGGCTGCTCATAGGCCAAGCAGTGTTTGTCTTTCTGTGGCTGGTTTATTTCCCTCAGCACAATGTCCTCAAAGCTCATTTATGTTACAGTCACAGGCCAAAAGACCTAAAAGGAGGTTCGCAGCTGAGATCCGAACACAAAGGACCAGGAGAGACCGAGAAACTGGAGGGTAGGATGAAAGCATAGAGACAGAGCAGTTCTAAAGTGGGCAAGGTGGGTGGAGAAATGAGGAAAAGATTCTTGTGAGCCAAGGATTAATAAAGAAGGGACAGGGAGCCAGTTTCTGCGGATCTGCCTAGACTGGCAGCCATGGAGAGCTGCTGAATAATGCTTTGTTAGAAGCACACAGCCAGATGCATTCCCACTGAGGGTGGGGCCAGTGTCCATGCGGTCAGAGAAGAGGGGCGGAGCCTGATGGGGATGACTATCGTCACCACAGATGTGACCACAGAGGGAGCAGATAGAGCAATGGGTTAGCAAGCAGCAGCTGGGGTATGAGTGAGCTGAGATCCGAGCTGACGGTACCAGTGAGGCTCTCTGGCCATTCTCTGGCCTCAGGGAGATGGCAACACACTGGTAGAGTTGCGTTGTGGCACAGAATAGAGTTTGACCTTGGGTGCATAACTGGTTTTCTAGGGGAGAGGACAGAATCAGTACCTGTGATGGCTCACAGAATTCAACATATAACAGATGAGTGACACTGGTTAGCTTTGAAAAATCCCAGTGTTCAGACCATACATCCAGTCAGAGTCTCTGGAGTGGGATCCAGGCACCAGTAGTTTGAAGTCCATTCTGGTGACTTTCATGTGCAGTCAGATTTAAGATCTGGTGGCCCCAGGGACTTGCCTATCTCCTGAGCTATCACACTGAGTTAGCCTATGTGCAGAGCCCTGGCCAATTCTGTCCATGCTTCCAACACCTGAATCTGCGGTACTTCAGAGTATGCAGACCGCATACACTGCAGCATCTGGATCTGTGGCACTTCACAGCATGCAGACCACAGCATCTGGATTTGTGGCACTTCAGAGTATGCAGACCACAGCATCTGGAAATGTGGCACTTCACAGTATGCAGACCACAGCATCCAGAGTAAAGGATCAGAAAATAAAGCCAGTTTTTTTTTTATTGTTGTTTTGTGCTTCCTGTGTTTGTAGTAAGGACTGGGGATTGAACATAGGGTCTTGCCTGAGCTCTACCCCAGCTTTCCTCTTACTTTTTATTTGGAGGGTTTCACCAAACTCTCCAGGCTGGCATTCTACTTTGACTCCTCCTGCCTCAGCTTCCTGAGTGGTTGGGATGAAAGGCCTGTACTTTCAGGCCTGTGAATGTTTTATGTTGAAATATAGCGTGGTGCGTCTGGAAGATTCTTCAGCTATTAGTTTTTAATGTAGGCTTTCTGCTTCCCAACTTGTTCACTTCAACCTGAAACAAGCTGGAAAACTTCCAGAAGCAAGGACACGTCCTAATTTAATTTAAGCACCTGTTCTTACGGGCTTACCCAAGATGAACCCCTAAATTCGAGCTCCTTTTATGCATTCAGTTGGCAATGGTTCTTTGAATCAAGCCAAGCTGTAGCCAATTAGTATTTTGCATAAATAAAATGTGCAGTGATGGGAATTAAGGCCCTTTCTGCCTCGGCTTTCAGGAGCAAGCTGCAGAGAGGAGCGCTGGGCTAGAGCATTCTTCCCATTTGCTGCTCTGCATTCAGGTAGTACTGTCAGGTGGAGAAGGGCAGGCTCTGCCTGTGCTGCCTGTGGGTCTGTGGTACTCAGCATAGGGGCCACAGGACCTGAGAGTATTTAGACCCAGAGAAGCCAAGAGCCTTACAGGGAGAGAGCAGCACCAAGAATGACCCTAAGCTTTGTGCAGTGGGTAGAAAAGCAGATCCTCTGGGGACTCATATTTCAGCTCCTCCTACCTGAAAGGCTGCTATGTGAAGGGACACTGCAGCCACAGATTGTCTCACAAGTGCTTTAGACAGCCTGTCATGATTCCTCTTTATCCATACTGCATTACCAAATGCTCTGGTGATAAGGTTAGGAAAATGGGTGAGTACGCAATTCTTTCTCCTAGCAATCATATTGAAATGACTACAGGCACTGAGGTATAGCAGCTGAGCAAACAGCTCTTCATAAACTGATTTCCTCTTATTCCTCCTCCTGGGACCATGGGATAAAATTCTGCAAAACTTTGCTTAGGATTCCAAGCCATCACTTACCTAGTCTCAGTTATTTTCCACCTCGGGTTCCTCATGGACAGGCTTATCTCTTGCTGCCCTCACTCATTTCTCCTTGGGCAAGCTGCTCTAGTGGCCTTGTTGGAGTAGGTGTGTCACTAGGGTTCAGTCTGCAAAAGATGGAGCCATTTCCAGTGCTCCCTCTCTGCCTCTTGCTTAAAGGTCAAGATGTGGGCTCTTAGAAGTTACTGCCACCATAATTTGCTTCTGCCATCATGGACTCTAAGATTGTAAGCCCAATTAAATGATTTCTTTTATAATTTGCCTTGGTCATGATTTTTTTTTTCCAGCAAAAGAAAAGTACCTAACTCCACTCCTGGCACCGACTTCTGTCTTAGTCATGGTTTCAATTGATATGAACAAACAGCAAGACCAAGGCAGCTTATAGGAGGAAGAGAGCTTATCCTATCAGAAGGATAGGAATCTGTCACCATCATGGTAGGGAGCATGGCAGCAGAAAGAGAGGCATGACACTAGAGAAGCAGCTGAGAGCTTACATCCTGACTGTAAATCAGTCTTTTGAAACCTCAAAGTCTGCTCCCAGTGAAACACCTCCTTCAATAAGGCCATACTTCCTAATCCTTCCCAAACAGTGTCACCAACAGGGGCCTATGGTGGCCATTCTCATTCAGACTACCACAATGGGACTGAAAGACAGTTGTCTGATACAGCCTAGACTGGTTTTGAGTGCATGTGCAGAATGGCAAACTGTGTCCTCTAAGTGAAGTTTTAGGGAGAACACCCTATTTACCATCTCATGCCTATGTACAAGTGGTCATGCATATGATGGAAATCAGATGCATCGTGGGAGAGAACATGTGAGTAGAGAAAAGCTTATATGATCCATCTGTCAATCAAAACAGGAAACCACCCAAGCTACACCTCTAGCAACCAGCTCCTCCTTTTCTAGGATCCCATAAAGAGAAAGCCTCAAATAATAATGGAGGCACTCAAGCACTCCTGCATTCAGGTAGCTCACTGCCTCTCTTGGCAAAGGATCTAAAGCTTTTACTTGTGTTTCATTCTTAATAAAATTTCTTGCTGCTTTACTTTTGTGTGTGCATCTTTCTCAGTTTCCTGAAGAAGGCACCAGGAACTGGGAAACAACCAGAGCCTCCAGTGACAGTCAGAAAGGGACTGTCTTTCCTGTGTGTTTGTGATCCGTTGAGTAGAAATGGCCCCCACAGGCTCATAGATTTGAATGCTTACTCATGAGAGAGTGTCACTACTTGACAGGTGTGGCCTTGTTGGAGGAAGTGTGTCACTGAGGGTGGGCTTTGGGATTCCAGAAACCCAAGCTAGGCCCAGTGGCTCTGCTACCTCCCAATCCAGACGTAGAACTCTCTCCAGCACCATGTCTGCTTGGGTGCTGTCCTACTTCCTACCATGACAACAGTGGACTAAACCTCTGAACTGTAAGTCAGCCCCAGTTAAATGCTTTCTTTTATAAAAGTTGATGTGGTCATGGCGTCTCTTCACGGCAATAGAACACTCCTAAGACACTAGCTACTATTCCTCTTTTCATGGAAGAAAGCTCTGCCAATGTGAATCTGAATACTAATTTCAATCATCTGGGTTGTAAATAATGGAGCTTCCATTGTGAGTGTGTGTGAGTGTCTGTTTGAGTGTGTGAGTGTGTGTGTGAGTATGTGTGTTTGGAAATGTACACCTTTAATATTTCTAAAACCACCTTATGTAACACCATAATGAAAGTTATGATGTTACATGCTTTGAGGCTGGTTGCCATTCAGCTGAAAGAGACATACACAGCTAAAGAGGCAGCTAATTGCATGAGGTACCAGGGATGAGATAATTACTATAATTGGGTGCAATTAGCCCTAAGTCTTGGAAAATCAATGCCAAAGGAACCATACTGAATAGCTTAATGTTTAATAAAAAAGATGGTGGTACAGCATTGAGAGAGATGATGAAGGAAGGACCCTGGACTTGAAATAGAACCTGAATTATGGTCTCCAGCTGTTGGCTGCCCAACTTGACATGGCATTTGCCCTTATTTTATCCAATCTCCTTCACTTCGGAAGAGGGCCTGGAAGGGTTATCTCTAAGAAAGTTCTTCCATCTGTGACTATATTGAATGGAAAATCCCCAAGGTCATTTACAACCATAAAATACCTATAGCAAATTGATTAGTTATATTATATATATATATATTAGTTATATAGACAGTTTGACTGAAGTGAGAGCTGATTACCACAGAGGGGAAACTGAATAGTCATAGGGAACCCAGCATGTCTCACCAAAGACAAAAGGAGAGTGATTAAAAGTGTCAGTGACCACATTTCTCAAGCTTCTCTCAGTCATTTCACACAAGTCTCCAAGGTTCAAGACTGCCTCCAGGTGGTGGTGAAGGTTCTAGCTGCCCCTCCTGGTCCTTTCTGCCCTTTCTCTTGAGGTAGCCAGCTGATGTTGTGATATGTGCAGGTTTTTCCAGATTGTTGACACTGTAATACACTGTCATCTAAAAACTCATGATCAAGTTAGAAACCACTAAAATAGAATAAAAATCTCCTGTTTTAATTAAGTTTATGTTTTTCTGTTGGGCTGCATTCATAGCTGACCTTGGACACATGTGGCAGAAGGCACAAAGGGCCTTGGCTTTGATCCATCTGTTAGATCTGTTTGATCCATCTGAAACAGACTGGTTGGATAACTGTGGAAGCATCACTCTGGCTTTAGTGATGATCATTGGCAGGTTATGTGTTTCTCAAGATTGCTGAAAAAATCTTTATTGAGGCTGGGAACATGACAGAAAACACTCCATGGCTGATTCATGCTATTGGAACATTACACGCAAAGAAAACAGCGAAGGTGGTATGTGCTCTGTAGGTGGGAAAGAGAAGCTGAGCAAAGTTCCCTCCAGCCATGACTGAGGAGTGCTGGTCAGCTGGTGTCTCTTGATGGCCTTGTTCTCTGTTCAAACCACAAAGGCAGCTTCTAGTTCTAGGTGTGGCTTCAGCAACAGGCCACAGAAGGGCAAGTTAGAGTCACCAAGGATGTGCCAGAGACTGAAAATCTCTCTGTTCTGTGTGGAATTGGCATCCAGCTAATTTTCTGTTCCTGCTGTCTGGAAAGTTGGTAAGAGGAGACTTTTAAGTCTCCTGGTGGACAACATGGCACATAGTGAAGTATATGAAAAGCTCGTCTGGATGAGAGAAATGTTGGGTGCTGGCAGCAGCCACAGACATTGGAGGCAGCTGTAAATGCATGGACTCTGATTGCAGGGTCTTTCCGCAGCCATCATGGGGAGGTTTCCGTCATGTAAATTTGTAGCTACTTAGAATCCAGACCTCTGGATTCCAAGGAATAAGGCCAGGCCACATCTGCACTCACAAGGGTCCTCTTGTCTTGCAGGAGGAAGATGGAGGCCAGATCTCCTGGATCTGGAGTTACAGGTGGTTGTGAGCTTCCTGACATGAGTGCTAGGAACTTGTCATAGTGAGGGTTTTTATTGCTGTGATAAAACAGCACTACCAACAACCGCCTTGGGTAAGAGGGTGCTATTTTCCTTACACTTTAACTTGCCACAGTCTATTATCAAATTAAGTCAGAGCAGGAACTCCAGGCAAGAAACCTAGAGGCAGGAACTAATGCAGAGGCCATGGAGGAAGGATGCTTGTTGGCTTGCTCAGCCATCTTTCTTATAGAACCCAGGGTCACCTTCCTAGGGTGACACCACTTTCAGTGAACTAGACCTTCACATACCAATCATTGATCAAGAAAATACACCATAGGTTTGCCCATCAGCCAATCTGAATTTTCTGAAGTGAGGTTTCTTTTACCAGCTTGTGTCAAGCTGATATCAAAGCAGCCAGCACAGAGCCACAGTTGGGTTCACATAGTACATGCTCTTAACAGGTGAATGATCTCTCTAACCCTAATGGAGTGTATTAATGTCCTTTGGTTGTTTGATGTATATTCTACAATAGAAATACTGCATACATTTTTATATGAAAGACATTGTCAGTGACTTATCTTCCTGGAATGAATTTCTATAAACGGAAATCACAAGCTATGCTTATTTTGCTATAAATGTGTGGTTAAGGGACATGAAGAAGCAGATCAAAGAACCACACAGTGGGCTAAACACATCAGTATGTTTGTGATGATGATGGAAAGAAATTGTACTATAGGGTGACTATTTTGATTATCAACTTAACAAAGTCAGAATAAAAACAATGCTGAATACCACTGCAAATGCATTGACTGCAAATGTACAGACTGGCAGAGAGCATGGGGAAGCATTCAGCAGATCGTGTAGGGAGCTTTCTCTTGAATGAATTAAATGAGGAAAGATAACTCAGGGAGGGGTGGGCACATTTGACCATATACAAACTCACTGTGAGGCAAAAGGGTTGGGCTAGAGTTCTGTTGTGCAACAGGGCAGCTACGATTGGCAGTGGTCTGTAGTTTGTCTCAAAACACCCAAAGGGACAATTTGGAATAGTCCTAACACAAAGACACAAATGCTAGTCACCCTGACTACATTGCCACATATGTAGATATGTGCTTAGAAATATAATACTGCATCCCATATATGTAGAGTTATTACATATAATTAAATTTTTTGAATAGGACAAAAGAAATAGCAGAGACACTTGGCAAAGTGGGCGAAGACGCTTGCTGCCAAGCCTCTAACAACCAGAATTCAATTCCCAGAATCCATGTGTTGGAAAGAGAGAACTGACTCTGACAAGTTGTCCTCTGACCTCCACACGAACATGAGCATGCCTGTATGCACATGCATGCATATGTACCACACACATGCACACGCACACAGACACTCGCTCACACACAATAGCCTAACACCACCACAGAGAAAATCGGGAAGAAAGGTCTGGAAGTAAAGTGGAATTGCTACTTTTCAGCCACATTCCCCTAAACTTGTGGCCTCAGCCGCCTGAGCATGGAGAGAACTGACCCATAGGTTTGCATGTTTCCCAGGATCTCGGGAGAGCAGCAGGCTCAGTGACCTGAGAATTAGGAGGGTGATGACCACAGATTTACAAGCACATGTTCACATGTGCCTCTCATGGAAGCTGCCCAAATGGTTGGAAATCATTCCGGGGTACAAAGCTCAGTGTATTGAGCCAGCTGCTCTGTATACACACAACACGAACACTATTTCTTTTCCTTGCACTTCAACCATTTCACTGTTCAAGTAGGCAAATCGGCCTTCTATTGTCCATCTGTCACTTTACGGAGGACAGCCAGTATTCTTGGTCATGACAGCTTTGAACACTTGGCGAATCTTAACCAATTCCATAGTGTCAGCCCAGGAACACCTCTCAGGCTGTGTGCTGAAGTTGAGAAGCTAGAGGATATATCTAGTGACTCAAATTCTCATTCTCAGAATCAACAATAATATTATTAGCTTATAACTTCTAAACTGCTCTTGCCAGGAGATATTGCTCAGCTGTTAAAGGCTACAGTCATAACCAAAAATAAACTGTTCTTGGCTTGCTTGTCTTGATTGATTGATTGTTAGTGTTTCTCTGAAAAGCTTTGACTGTTCTGGAATTCACTCTATAGACCAGGCTGGCCTCAACCTCACAGAGATCCACCTGCCTCTGCCTCCTGAGTGCCTTGTTCTTTGGTATTTTATTGCTTCATATTGTAACAATATCCAGTTTATCTCACATTCTTCTGCTATTCAGTCAGCCTGAGATCTAGCATTCTTCTTCCCTTTGGGTACTGCCTAGGTAGGCAGGAACGGAATGTGATAAAACCCCAATTAATTGCTCTGCCATTTGATTCCCCCTTCCATAAAATCATGGGTGATCAAACTGGCTGTGCCTCTAAGGATAAAAGGTGATAATCTGCATGACAAAGCATTGGAGGTTACGAACACATTTAAAGGTAACATCATGATACTAACTTAATCAGAATGACGGGCCCAGCTCATCCTCCCCACTGATGACATTATTCTCCTCACAGCACCCTTGTCTTTCTCCCTCTCTAATATAGCCTTCTCTGCCCTACCCTTCAGAATTCAGAGTAACGTATCCCCTTAAATCTTCATTCCAGTGAGTTAAGGATTTAACCATGAAGGGCAGAACATGGAGCTGAGAAAGAGGAGGGTTTAAGACAGTGTAACCACACATCTCTCCAGAGAGCACTGGTCACTGTCCTTCCCCAGTGGCCCCAGAACCAAGATGGAGAGTCCAAAAGACATGGAGGAGACCTGCCCACAATGTAGTTCTCAACTCTTTTCCAAACTGCACACAGAAAAATCTCAGGACCTTCCACATCTGCCTAACTCACAGAGAATGGTGATTTACTATTTTCCAAATTCTAAGGGGAAAAAAACCCCCTCAAAACAGCATACACTCAATATTGATGGTAGAAATACTTGGTTTGATGCAGGACTGAGGGAACTTTATAACTAAGTCCACAGATGTAGCATGCCTAAGGCTTCTAGGGACAGCCGGGTGATCATAGCCATGAGAACAATGTGCACTAAACTTCACAAACCCATGTGGTTTATAGACTCCCTTCCTCATGGTGGGCCTGTGAGACACAGGTGCTGACCACAAGATGGCCTGGACAGGCTTCCCAAGGGGCAGCAGGTGTTTGGAACCTACAGGCCTTCTAAGGATAGGTAAAAGCATGTGTAGCCACTTCATCTGTAGGCTTGGCAGGTCTATTTAGAGAGTCACACCCGAGCTCAGATCAGAAGGTGAACAGGGTGTGGCTAGGAGGATAAGAGCTGAAGAGAAGAGAAGAGAAGGCTGCACCTGCAGAGGTCCTGGCCAGTCAGGTACACTCATCAGAGGAATGAAGGGGCTAGGATGGCTGGATCAATGCAGAGAGTGTAGGCATGGAGCTAAGGGAGATGTAAGCGTGGTTAATGAGGTTTCTAGAGGCACCCTAATGACCTCGTGCCTTTGTCTGAGAACAGAGGGGGATGCCCGAAGGGCTGGCTGTGCTCTCAGTGGCTGCCTGTTCTAGAGGAGGGAATGAGAGCTGCTGCCTACCACCACACACATTGGGTTGGAGAGCAGAGTGGACAAGCGATGTCAGCACATGGCTCAGATGAGGGATGACCGTAGCCATGAGGATGCAGTGAGGCAGGGAGAACCCTTACAGTGTGACGTGGCTCTGGGCACAGGTAAGGAGATGGTGGTCATTGAAGGGTTTAAGAAAGCATGGTAGCAGCCCATCAGAGATCACTAGAGGCAGGGCAGGTGTGGCAATCACAGGTCACTTCAGACCCACTAAAAGAGATCATCTAGGTGGACACTGAAAATGGTTTCCATCTCTGGCTGTGGTCACCAGGAGCTGGAGTTATTCCTATGCACGTAGCTCAAACAAGCTGGGGCTATCTGTGAAAACACTTTTGGGGTCTTTATCTTCCCACTCATCAGTCCCTCTTTGTCTTTGGCCAGCTCGGCCACCCACAGCTGAGACTCCACACTGTTCATGGCAGCACCTGACAGCCATCCATCCCATCCGGGGACAGCATCCTTGGTCGAGCCCCATGTCCTTCATATAGTCTGTCTAGTTCTTTACCCCTGGAGATTGTTGCTCTTTTAGCATCTGGTCTCACGTGCCACCAGGAAAGCAGTGGCATCAAATAAGTCACCCAGAAGGATAAGCATTCTCCCCTGGGAAGCTAGAGTCCTTTGTATGACCCAGGGCCAAGGCATCTAGAGCTGTGCTGTGCACCTCTAGTGTGCTAGGAGCATGGCAGACTTACAGAGGGAGCATTCACAGAGACCTTCCCCGTCCCTGCACTCCTCATAAGGAAGATACCCACTTGGCCTGCACTGAGAGTAGCTGTGCTCAATCACAGCTGCTGGGGGAGTGGGTTTATCCACCAGCAAAAAGACTGTGGCATGTACCTGGATCATGGCTCTAGGGAATCCACAAAGCTTTATGGTAGGTAGGGCTGGCCATTTCCTTTAAACTCCACTGTCTTTCCCCTCTGCCCTGTGGCTTGGAGAACAAGGCTGTCTGCATACTGTTATCTTCTCCCTAGGGCACTGGAATGGTATATAGTCCAGGTATGTGTGTTTCAAGGATTTTATTCCTGCAACAACAGGGATGGCTGCTTAGTGCTGGGCTCCTGATCTCTTGATGGTTCAGTCTTTCAGCCCGAGAGAGTCCAGGTTGCCTTCTTCTTGCCCTTGGGTTCAGGAGCTGGAATGATTCAGCTCCAGGGGACTGAACTGTCTTTTCTGACTACACAGGGAGGACTATTTGCAGTGATATAAGATGAGCACTCAGGAATCTATGCAGAGAGAATTAGTTGCAAGAGAAGGAAAGCAGGATGGATAGAGGGAGTGAGGAAGAGACCTACTCCAGGATGGTCAGAGAGGGATGAAGAAGAGCTCCACCCTAGGATACCGTGAGTTCCTGGATTCAGCTATGCTGAGTGCTAAACACCATTGCCTACCACATATGCAGAGACATGCCCTTCTTGGTTGGTGTCAGTTCCAGGCAGGCTTTTATAGCAGAAACATCTGATGAAAATGCTCACTCTAATGGACTGCCAGGCTGCTGTCTCCACCTGTCCTCCTTTCTGTTCCCTGTCTCTCCTCATGCCAGGGACCCTGGATGACATAGATCTGCATCCTGGAAGGGGTCCTCATTCTGCTTCAGGCAACCTCACCTGTGCTTGAAGGCACAGATCTGTGTGGTTTACATGCTGACTCACATGCTGATTTCAGCTATGGATACTCTGACTTATGGACATGGCACTCCTGTGTTTTCCACAGGGGAGCTTTTATTATTTTGGCCACCAAGCGAGACTCTGCTGCCATGTGGTAAGCCATATGTCTTTCATGGTGGGAAGCTGCAGAGATGAAGACAAATCTACCTAGGCAAAACCAGAAAAGTGAGTGTCTAGAAGGTAACACCATCGAGTGTGTTCAGTCAGGGGCCACAGCAGCAACTCCCCACACATCCTGCTACCTCAGTGCCACTAGATGGTAGCTTAACCTGTAAACCGATCACAAATATACAAGGACGGGGAAGCCCAGGCCGTGGGCAACACTCAAAGCTAGAGCAGGCGAGAAGGGCAAGCTATGTCTGCATCTTAGGCCCTGGTGTACAGACAGTCCCTCGGAGATGGCCTCCCAAGGGAAACACTCGTACACTGTTGACACAACCCACTCTGCATGTGTGGCGAGACAAAGGAAACAGCAGGGACTTGATGGGTCAGCCGGGGCTGCGTAGCCAAGCTCTGAGAAGGCAATCCCTTGAGGTTCCCAGGCACCTTGCTCATGTGTTTGCTGGAGGAAACACCTGCCTGCCCTGGGGAAACGATGCACTTCTTTATGGGGCTGACATACTTTGATGTTTGTGTAAATGATCTCACTGATATTGTACCTGGAGAAGCTGAACTCACTCCACACATGGCACTCGAGGAGCCTGGATAAGCTTAGGTAAGTTGAAGGTGACACAGTACACCTAAACTTTACCCTTTTCAGGCCCTTTGCCATATGGCTGCACAGTCATCTTCTGCTCTGGGAAGGAGACATGTCTATATTCTTCAGCCGAATGGCCAGACCTTGGGGCTCCTTCTGCCTTCTCCCCATGAAGGTGGAGGCCCCTGAGCCAGTGGGGACCTGATTTGAGCATCTGAGCTCTTCTGCAACAGAGCTATGTGCAATCCTGTTCCTATTTGCTATATCATGGGGCTCACACATCAGTGAGCCCCCAATACAACAGCCATTTCTGCACACATTTGCTGTGCACTGAGAGATTTTGAGTCAAGTGTATTTTACACCTCTCTGGCATTTATTGATGTCCAGACAAGGATGTTTTCATGTGCACAATCCTATGATGTCACGTCACCCCTCCCACTGTAGGGCTTAGAGCACAGCTAAGCCAGGGAATTCCTGAAAAGGTGAGGAGCTAGGATTTGCACCTGGACTGAGTGCCTCCCTTCTCCCAACACTGCAGGAGGGCCAGTGTCATCCTTACTTTGAAGCAGACGAATGGGGCTCAGCAACAGGAGACTGTGTCCTGCTGTCACAATGAGAATAAACAGACCAATCCAAAAAGCATCTTGTGCCACTCAGGATCAGTTGTTCTTGAAGGGCCTGGCTGTCCTGGGCATGAGATAGGAATGTTCATTCTTATGTCCTGCACAGGTGCCCTGAGTCAAACCATGGCAGGAGCCCAGGCGAATGGAGGCCGTGGGCCTTCTTGATACCGTGTGTGGTAGGCATGATGGGCTTCGTGAGCATGAGGCCCCAACCCCAGTCCCTGTTGCCTCTTTCAGTAGGAAATCTGTATTAAGCAGAGATTACAGACGACAACACGCGCTGTAAGCCCAACCAGTGCTGAGTCTCAGAAGGAATGGGCCTGTGCACAGACACAGACACATGACCCGGGGATTCTATGAGCTCAGAGAAAACGGATGGGTTTATTGACTGCTGGAAAACAGTCTGAGACATATGTGCACCACACAAGTCTTTCTGTAGTGCACCTAAATCAAGCCTCATCAGCTGTGAAGAGCCATCCTCTGACTTCAAAGAAGTGAATGAATCTTCAGTATCATCCTAAGATGAGAGAAAAATCATTTTTTTTCTAAGAGCATTTCTGTGATATTTTGGTATACTGTCCAAATATGAATAGTAACTGAATTTTAGCAAAATGGAAATGCTGGCAGGGAGCTGTCACTCAAGTGTCCCTGGCTGAATTGACCAACTGTACTGGCACATCATGTCATGCACACTGGTGACATCAGGCGTGCACATGCAACCAGATTAGAGACGTGGGGCGTGTGGAGTGAAATGGTCATCAGAGATGTGAATTGGAATGGTGACACTAGGTTTATGGGGTGGAGTGGTGATACTGGGTGTGTGGAGCGACAGTGGGCATATAGTGTAACAATGTGTGTGCGTGTTGACCCTGGGTGGGTGGCTTGACAGTGGGTGTGTGGGGGTGCTGTAGAGGAATGTTAAATCAGAACATGGCTGTTCTGGCAAGAGATCACATCCAAAGACCTTCTAGGTCTGTGTGATCTGGCTGGAATACAAACATGCCTGCAATCCAGGAAACAGAGGCAAACAGATCTGGGTTCAAAGCCAGCCTGGTATAGAGCAAATTTCAGGTAAATAAAAGCTTAGGTGTGGTGGTACACACCTTTAATCCCAAACAATGAAGGTAAAGTTAGTTTTTAGAATGAATTACCCGTGTTTGAAAGTGATGTCTAATTGGGTGGCAAAAAAAGCAACAAATCAGAAAAACAGTTGACAGAATAGAATATGCCCAAGGGCAGTGCAGAGAGAAAGAGAAAGAGAGAGACAGAGACAGACAGAGAGAGACAGAGACAGAGAGAAAGAGACAGAGAAAGAGAGGAGGCAGTTTTATCCAGACGGTAATAGAGGGACAGGTTGCAGAGAAAGAACAAGGTAGACTCAGAGTCAGAATAAGTCAACTGGGAGAAAAATTTGAGCCAGAACAACTGAGTTGAGCCAGCCATCCCAGAGCTCAGTGAGGACAAGAAAGGGTGAGCTTATTAAGAAGTAAGTCTAAGAGGCTGAAAACATAATAGGCCTAGGTTAGGTTGTACAGAGGCTAGAAGCTTCCAGGACTAGGCCTAGATTAGCAGGCAGCAGAGCAATAATCCTCCAAGACAGCAACTGAAGCAGGCAAATAAAAGTTCTTTTTAGAGGATGGAGTGGAGACACTGGGCGTGTGGGGTGGATGGGTGACGTTAGACAAATGAATCTCAATGTTGACATCAAACATGTGGATTGGTGGCACTGGACATGTGAAATGGGTAGTTACTGGTTTGAGCATGTGCTATGGCCTCCCCTATATCTCCCACGAAAGTTCCTCATCCACTGAGTTCCTCTCCTTTCAAGTTCCTCAGTGACTGGCATGCGCACTACTCAGTGTGAAGAGATGAGCACCAATGATCTGGTCCACCTGGAGGGACTCCTCCCAGTCTGCAGACAGACATCTTTGTACTTCCTCCTTCCTGTGGCTCCGCCTCTCTGAGCCTGACCCTCACCATGTCTCCAGGGAAAAGTCTGTCCCAGGTGTCCCCTGTCTTGGATACAGATGCTCAGAAGAATTTGGAACTACAGGCTGGGAAGAGGGTGACTCAGTGTTTTTTCCTGTTGCTGTGACTTAGGGGGAGAAATGGCTTACTTTAAAAGACACAGTTCCAGATTACAGTCCATCACTGCAGACTGTACTGTCCTCATGTCAAGTCCCCAGTCAAGAGCAGAGAGCAATGAATAAACACACTCAGGTTATGCGCATCTCCTCCCTTCTTTCATTCAGTCTGGTGTGTGTGTGTGTGTGTGTGTGTGTGTGTGTGTGTGTGTAGGTGGGGGGCATGTTTCAACCCAATCAAGAAAATCCCTCACAGGCATTTTCTGGGAAGAGACTCCCTTCCCAGGCAGCTTTACATGGTGTCAAGTTGAGAGAACCAACCATCACTTGGCTGGGTGTGAGGGACACAAACGTACTGGGTACAGCCTCCTCCATCCATGATCTTTCTCCTCTCTTTTGTTAGCCACTGAAAGAATGGGCCCGAGGCCAAACCAGACAACTCAAAAGGAAGATAGCAATGGGATTAATTTATAAAAAAATAACCAATTTACCATTAAATGCCTATATATTTCATTAACTGTGGACTAGAAATGAACATAACTAATTTAAGTAGAGGGAGAATTGAATTATATTGGCCAAGGTTTTTTAAAATCAAGAAATTAGCATAATCTCTCTAAAGTGAATGCATGCTCACCTGATTGAGCAATATTATAGTCAGAATGGATGATGAGACACTCAGCACAATTTGCAAGTACAAATCAAGAGACTTAAAAAATTGTTGATATTTTTTGACTAGATAATTCTACTTCAGGATCATTTTGGGTGCAGGCGAGTTCTGTGGCATGACTGATAATATGGGATTCTATAAATAGCCTGGCTGACAACATGAAAACAGCTGGTTACATTTCCATAAATCTATTCCCTGAAACATTATGTAACTATTAAAATTATGTTTACAACAAGCATTTAATTGTCTAAAGAGCTGATTTTGTCATAGTGGGCAAAATGGTTGCATTATCAAATTAATTATAACTTCAAAAAGTACATGCACTGTCCTCCTCTGTGGCCTGGCAAGGCTGCTCCCCGCTCAGGGGGAAAGGAGCAGGGGTGTTCCATGGGCTGGGTGCGAGCATGGGGAGGGGCTCTAAGCCCAGGGAGCTGTTAGTAGCATTGGCTGCCTGCATTGTCCTGGTCTGAGTAGAAGGTCCTGGCCTCAGTTTATCTGGAATGGCTAGAAACCCAAGGATTAGGTGGCTCCCATAAATGACAGGGAGAGACCAGAAGCAGATGGATCTCTCTTATTTGTAGCCTGGATGGACCCCCTTCCACCCACTCAACATGGGAAATTGTGTATCTGAGTTTCAAATTTCCACGTCTCTTTGTGGGGTGTCCCAAGGGGAAAGGAAGAGAGGCAGGACCTTAAGAGACCATGGAGTCAAATGGGTGGAGTCCCCATGAGTGGGATGGGTGACCAGCTGGAAGATATCCCAGAGAACTCTTTGTCCGCTTCTGACACAAGAGGACACAGTGAGGGAAAGGCAGGAAGCTGGTTTTCAGACCATTTCCTGTCAAGCAAATCTACTAGAGCCATGACTTGAATGTACAGGGAACTATGAGAAGTGAACTCCTTAGAAGTCATATGTGGCATTTTGTGGCAACAACATAAATGGACTCAGACACAGACCTACATTCTCCTTCATATGTATGATGTGTATTCATCTCTCATTATGATACCCAGGGGCTGTTCTGTGTTCTGGGTCACTCCTTTTGTTTATCCCAGCGCTCTGAAGGCCTTTTCAGAGCCTTGTAGATTCCTAACGGGTCTCATGGCTGTGACACGTCCCACACCAAGAATTCTGTGCTGGTTTGTAGGTTAGAAGGGGTGGCTGGAAATAGCCCTGGGTCTGGGATGCCACTGTCCTCATTAGTTTTTTTGTCCACTTAATACAAGCTAGAATTACCTAAAAGAGAGAACCTCAATTGAGAAATTGCTTCTGTTAAGATTGCCCTATAGGCACACCTGTAGAGCAGTTTTTTAATTAGTTATTGATGTAGGAGGGCCCAGTCCATTGTGGCAATGTCATCCCTGGACAGGTGGGCCTGGTGTGTATAACAAAACAGACTGAGCAAGCCAAGGGAGTAAGCCAGATAGCCATGTACCTTCATGGTCTCTGCTTCAGTCCCTGCCTTAATGTTCCTGTCTGAGTTCTGGCCCCAACTTCCCTTCATGAAGGACTGCAAGCTGTAAGGTGAATTACACTATTTCCTCCTCAAGTTGCTTTTGGTCATTTTTTTTTTTTTTTTTTAAATCACAGCCATAGACCCTAGCTAAGACAGTAACACATCAGTGTTGACACCAATCAACTAATTTATTTAAAGACAAATGTGGCCATAACTCCCATAGAATGAGGGGCTTGTTGAGACTCAGGGCTCACCTGCCTGTGAGCAGAGGCTTCCAGGGCCTGCCCACTGCCTACAGGGCTGAGTAAGGACACTCCAATCTCAGTGAGGAAGACGTGACAAAATATTTTAATATGCAGCTGACTTTGTGCTGTGAGGTTGGTAATTAGCACTTCTGGAAGATCAGTGCACTCCAGAATTTAAGCAAAGTGAAAATGTTAATTAAGAAAGTGAAATCTGTAAATCCTTATAACATCAGGAGATAGCCAAGCTGCATACACTTAGCATCAGGAAACATGATTGGGGAACTATGATAGTGTCAATGGGACAAGGGCCTTTCTTCATGGGCACTTAATCCCCTACTTTCCTTACTAGAAAAGCAGTGTGCTCATGGCAGGCTGAGCAGTCACCCCACAGCTCTCAGAAAACAGGAGGCTATTATTGCCTGAGAGAAACCCTTTCTAGGAAAGCCAATCACTAACCTCTGATACTTGGAGAGATGTCTAGTCAGGGCGAATATAATTGTTAGCAGATAAATAAGAGAGTTTTCTAACAGAAGTGTCATGGGGGCCATGGAGATGGCTCAAGTGGGTAAAATGCTTGCCCCAATTCTGATGAGGACCCAAGTCTGGTCCTCAGCACCTATGTCAACAGCTGGGCGTAGTAACACATGCCTGTGATCCTAGCTCTTGGGAGGTGGAGACAAGTAGATCCCAAAATCTCGCTGCCTAGCTTGTTTTGTCAAATATGTGAACTCTAGGGATCAGTAAGAGATTCAGTCTCAGGAATTCAGGTAGAAGGTGAAAGGTGATAAAATAAAACACTTATTGTTGATATCCGGCCTCCACACACACACTTGTGCACCAGCTCATACATGTAATTGCACACACACTTGAATAGGAACATATGCACACGCAACACACACATACACACACGTATGAAGAGAGGGCTTTCAATGCCTTGAACTTTGGACTAATAAAATAGACATGTCTCTTTAGAATCTGAGGCTATACCTGAGGTGCATACATCCTAGCTGGAAAATCTAATTTCCCAAGAAAAATGCCATCCAGCATCTTGCTTCTTGACAGCCAAAGTTTGCTAAATTATTTTCCCCTAGACAACAACAAGTAGCTTAGTATGTGAGGGTGCAGTCACATAGAATGGGAGGTCATTGTGGTTGCCCAGATGTTCTGCGGTAAATGAGAATGCATCCTGGCTGCCTGCTCTGTACTTCCTGTGATTGGCACTGTGCTCCCCAATCATATACATGACTTCAGATCCAGCCCATAACCAGGCAGGAGGCATCTTAATCATCCTCCTGTTATGGATGAGAAAACTGACTCAGAAGGTTCAAGGTTAAAGAGGCTAATAGTCTTGCTTCAAGTTCAGGTTTCTTCACTTTGTAATTTTCTGATCGCTTGCACAAAAATCATTAAGTCTTTGGCACAGATCCAAAACACTGGATTTCTTCTTCAACACCACTGACCAGAAAAGAGAAGCAACATTTGCCATGATGAATAGTGCTATTCCTTTCTTTTCTATCTCCACCTCCAGCATCCCTTGGCAGGTCTTTTTCACCCTATTTACAAATGAGAAAGCTGAGTTGCACTAGGCGACATTTTGGTTGCCAAATGATAGACTACCCTGATAAAAAAGCAATTTAGGGGAGAAAAGGATTATTTTGGCATACAGTCCAAAGGGGGCATAGCCGACCATGGGAGGAAAGGCATGGAAACAAGAGCTTGGGCCAATCTAACAGTCAGAAAGTAGAGAGATTACATTTTATCTGCACACAGAAGGCAGAGAGATCAAGAGAATCAGAATAGGAAGTAGAGCTAGGCTTCAAACCATCAAAGCTCGCCCCCAACTGATGTACTTCTTCAACAAGGGTCTACCTCCTTAGGTTCCTGCTGTGACAAACCTGACTATGGTTTGGATAGAAATGGCCCCATAGACTCATGTGTTTGAATGTTTGGCTCACTGGGAGTGGCAGTATTAGGAGGCCTGGCTATGTTCTAGCAGGCGTGGCCTTGTCAGAGGAAGCTTTCCGCTTCCTCTGACAAGGCTGGCTCTAAAGTCTCCAATGCTCAAGCTCTTCTCAGTGTGGAAGAGAGCCTCCTCTAGCTGCCTGCTCATCAAGGTGTATAACTCTCAGCTCCTTCTCCAGCACCATGTCCACCTGCATGCCACATGCTTCATGCCATGATAATTATGGACTAAACCTCTGAAACTGTAAGCCAGCCCCAGTTAAATATTTTCCTTTATAAGAGTTGCTGTGGTCATGGTGTCTCTTCACAACAATGAAACCCTAACTAAGACAGGAGGATTTCGGAAGGACTCTGGAACTTTGGGCTAGAAAAGCCATTGAGTGTTGAGAGCCCAGTAAGACATTCTGTAGGAGCCTAAAGATAAGAATGTTGAGAGCAGTGCAGAAGATGGAGGCCTGGCTTCTGAAGTTTCAGGGGGAAGTTTAAAGACTCTATCAGGGCCATTTCCTACTTTAAGATTCTGGCGAGCTGGGGCTGAAGAGTCAGCTGTGGCTATTGAGATATCAGAACTACTGAAGTAAAACCTATGCTGTGCTGGGGTACTTGACACTGGTCAGCGGGAGCTGAGAGATTAGCAGTGACTAAGAAGAGACCAGCATTTCTGAGGCAAAATATTCTGGGAAATGTTTGCTGATAGAACACAGAAGCTGTGTTCCAGAGGTGGCCAAGGTTGTATGTTGCAGTCATTTTGGTTTATGATATGTAAACATGTTCTTGTTATAATTCCAAGCTGGGGGTTTTAGTTTGTCCACACCTGTTAAGGTCTTGTGTGGAGCACGATCTTTTTAAAATTAATGTATTTTTTAAAATTTTTATTAATTACAGTTTATTCACTTTGTATCCCCCCTGTACCTCCCTCCCTCCTTACCTCCCAATCCCACCCTCCCTTCCCTTTCTCCAGCCATACCCCTCCCCAAGTCCACTGCTAGGGGCGGTCTTCCTCTCCTTCCTTCTGATCCTAGTCTATCAGGTCTCATCAGGAGTGGCTGCATTGTCTTCCTTTGTGGCCTGGTGAGGCTGTACCCCCTCAGGGGGAGGTGATCAAAGAGCAGGCCAATCAGTTCATGTCAGAGACAGTCCCGGTTTCCACTACTATGGAGCCCACTTGGACACTGAACAGCCATGGGCTACATCTGAGCAGGGGTTCTAGGTTATCTCCGTGAATGGTCCTTGGTTGGAGTATCAGTCTCAGAAAAGACTCCTGTGCTCAGACTTTTGATTCTGTTGCTCTCCTTGTGGAGCTCCTGTCCTCTCCAGGTCTTACTATCTCCCCCTTCTTTCATAAGATTCCCTGCACTCTGCTCACAGTTTGGCTATGAGTCTCAGCATCTGCCTTGATACTCTGCAGGGTAGAGCCTTTCAGAGGCCCTCTGTGGTAGGCTCCTGTCCTGTTCTCTGTTTTCTCCTTCTTCTGATGGTGGAGCGTGATCTTTATCAGATGGAATTAGTTGAATCCTGAGGACTTTGAAGGGTATAAATATGACAGCCTAAAGGAAGAAGGTGCTGCTGTTTGGAGGAGGACTTCTTGCTGCTAGTTTGTTATGCTGCTGCATCTGCTGTTTACTGATTTGCTGGTTCTCTGGACTTCTGGATCTCTTGACGACCGATATTGGTATTGCCTCCAAAAGAATCATATGACCCTACCCAGTCGGGAAGTAGCAGAGAGAACTCTGGCCCCTGTCCCCACTAACCTTCTTTCCCTCCTACCCAGTGTTGGGGGGTTGGAAGGGAGGTGGAAGTGTTTAAGAACCCTAAATAAAGTAGGTTTGCTAAAAATTTAGGTCAACAGTTGTACCATGGGCTGGCAGCTGAACTTCATAGTGTAAAAGTCATTGGTTTTGATGGCATGAAGGCTCATGGAGAGCAGCAGAGGCTTGGCACTGTGAGAAACCAGGAGAGGCCACTGGTGAAGGCCTTCAATCTCAGTGGCAGTTGAAGGCGTGGGATTGAAGGGGTCACGCATGTTTGGCTGGTTGTTAGATTAAAATTAATGAAGCAACAGTTTTCTTTAAACCTGCCGGCTTCCAAAATAATTGATACAGAGAGATTATGATTTATTATTAAGCTGTAGGGACTCTGCTGGGCAGATTCTGAGCTACTCTAGTCCCACTACCGTAAAAGCCACATAAAACCCAAGCACTTGCCAATCTGATAACTCCCAGGCAGCCTCTGCTCCATTAGTCTGTCCTCATGGCCTAATGCTCATAAGTCCATCCTGCCCCGTGGTGCCTTCTCCTGCTAAACCCTCCACAACTCTCCTCCCTTCCTCAGGGTCTCTTGACACCAAACCCGAGAACCTAAACTCTGCCTCTCTCTCTTCTGCTCAGTCACAGGCTTCAGCATCTTTATTAGCCAATGAGAGATATTTGGGAAATGCTCCTTACATCACATGGGTACAGGAGATGGTTCAACATTCATAACAATGCCCTTGGCAGGGCAGTAACCAGGTTTCAGAGCACTAAAATCAGCATCTGAAAACAGTGCATGAGGCCCTCTTCCAACACTCTCCATTTTAGTTCATCATCATCCTTATACAGTCTATAAAACTTCCCTGCCCTATGCCTGCCAGGCAACTTCTGCAGCCCCATTCTTTGGGTTTGATGCACCCACCAAGAGCTGTCCCCCAATAAACCTGCTTTATTGTGTTTGTAGAGCAGCCATTTAATGCAGAGAAACTGAGGCTTGGCACCTGAAAGAGATCCTACAAGAGGTTATTAGTAAAAGTACAGCCCAGTTGCAGAAGAAGATTCCAGCATTTGGAGATGCCAGTACCATCAGACAACCACCAGGAACAGCAGTAGTGGTGGAGTTGAGCTGGCCTGAGCTTAGAAGACAAGCTGTGTGTGCTGCAGAGGGCAGAATGAAGAAATGGAGGAGCACAGATTGTGAGTAAATCCCAGATATTGGACACTGAGTTATCTACACTGTTGGAGTTTGGCTTTCTTTGTTCAGGTTGTGACTGTGCCTTCCATCTTGAAATAATTATTTTTTATTTTATAGGAGCCTGCTGTTGAGACACTGAGTTTTAAAAGAGATTTTAGGTTTTAAAAGATACCTTGAATTAAAAAAAGACTGAATTTTAAAGTGAATTTATAAAGACTGTGGAACCTTTTAAGTTTGTAAAATGTTTTATATTGTAATATTGATATTAATATGTCATCTTGATGATAAACAAGAATGGAAAAGTTGTAGTTTAATAGTGACAAGTGGTCAATTATGATGGATAATTTTATGTCAATTTGATACAAACTAATGTTGTTTGAGAGGAGGGAATCACAATTAGGAAAATTTCTACATATGATTAGGCTGAAGGCAAGCCTGTAGGGGATTTTTAAAAACAGTGATTGATGGGGGAGAGCCCAGCCCATTGTAGGTGGTGGTATCCCTGCGCTGGTGATCCTGGGTTCTGTAACAGTCGACTGAGCAAGCCAGCAAGCAGCACTCCTCCATGGCTTCTGCATCAGCTCCTGCCTCCAGATTTTGACCATGTTTGAGTTTCTGTCTTGACTTCCTTTGATGATGAACAGCAATGTGGAAGTGTAAACCAAATAAACCCTTTCCTCCTCAACTTGCTTTGGTCATGGTGTTCCATGATGCAACAGTAACCCTGAATCAGGTCCAAAACCTTCCCAAACAATGCCACCTACTGGGGACCACGTGTTCAAAGGCCTTTAGGGGACCTTTCTCATTCACTATGACCCTCCACCCCATGTTTATAAATGTTATCCGTTCAGGAAGTTGTCTCCTGTGCCAATGAGTTCTAGGCTGTTTCCCACTTTTTTTTCCAGCTGATTTAGAGTATCTGGTTTTATGTTGAGGTCCTTGATCCACTTGGACTTTAGTTTTGTGCAGGGTGATAAATATGGGTCTATTTTCATTTTTCTGCATGTAGACATCCAGTTGGTCCAGCACCATTTGTTGAAGATGCTGTCTTTTTTCCATTGAATGGATTTGGCTTCTTTGTCAAATATTGAGTATTCATAGGTGTGTGGGTTTATTTCTGGGTCTTCTATGCGATTCCATTGATCCTCCTTTCTGTTTCTATGCCAATACCATGCAGTTAAGACAAACTTGGTATATACTCGCTTATATAGACCTACAAGACATGATAAACATAATGAAATCTACACACCTAAAGAAGATAATCAAGAAAGTGGACACAGGCGAAGGTGATTAAACCTCATTTAGAAAGACAAATGGGATGTGCATTGAACTTATGACAGGAGTCTACCACAAAAGGCATCTGAAAGACTCTACCTAGCAGTGTTTCAAAGCAGACACTAAGACTCATAACCAAACCCTCGGCAGAGTGCAGGGAATCATATGAAAGAAGGGAAGTTAGTATGATATGGAAAGGATAGGAGCTCTACAAGGACCAAATATATCTGGGCACAGGGTCTTTTCTGAGACTGAAACTCAACCAAGGACCATCTATGGATATAACCTAGAACTTCTGCTCGGATGTGGCTTGTGGTAGCTCAGTAACCAAGTAGTTTTCCAAAGTAAGGGGGACACGGACTATTTCTAACAGGATCTCAAGGGCAGGCTGTTTGACACCTCCCCCCAGGGGAGGAGCAGTCTGTTAGGCCACAGAGGAGGACTTTGCAGCCAGCCCTGAAGATACCTGATAAAACAGGGACAGATGAAAGGGGAGGAGGTCCTCCCCTATCAGGGGACTTGGAAAGGGGCAGGGAGGAGACCAGGGAGGGAGTGTGGGGTTGGGGAGGGAATGAGGGAGCGGGATACAGCTGGGACACAGAGTTAACAAAATGTAACTAAAAAGAAAAAATAAAAAAAAAAAAAAAGAAAAAAAAATAAATGTTATCCGTGAATGGCAGGGCTGCATTTCCGTCTAGCTTTGGCTGAAGCTAAATGTTTTCTGTTTTAAGGAGTACTTTCCAAAGTCTGGCTAGCCACTACCCACATTCAAGATCCTCTTGTGATTTGGCCATAGGTATGATTTATTTTTTATAACTAATTCTCCCATTCATGCAAACAAGTTTCATGTAGGGAGGGGTTTTTATATCACTACTGTAGGGAATACCAGTATTCTTAGCCAGTATTCTTAAAATAAAATAAATACCAGGCCACCCAAAAAGGAAAAAAAAAACAAACTAAAAAGATGATCATGAATTCTGTAGAAGCCTGTTTGAAATTCTGAGCCAGGGGCACAGAATTTATTAAGTCATTTGCAAAGGCCAGCATCTGTGTCACGAGTCTTACCATAAAACAAAGTCCGAACACCATGCAAACAAGCCAGCAAGCAAACAAACCCCATGCCCTCTATTTGAAAATTGGCACACTCATTTCAAGGTGCTGGGATATCCTTCAGGCATGTGCATAACCTCACACCCAGGTCTCAGGCAGCTGGAGGAGGGGAGAGACAGAATGGCCCTTCTCTTCTGTGCTACCAGTCAAGTAAAAACATTCTACTGTTGACCCATTGGGTTAACTTATAGGAATTGCTATGCTTGTATGTTTATATGTACAAAAAATACAAGTAAAAACTATAAAGAAAGGTCACATGGCTCTCTCCTTGTGTGCAATCTCCAGTTGGAGGGTTAGAAGCCACATGATCTTACTCTGTGCTTCAGTCCTCTCTGAAGCTCTCCAGTGTGACATCTGGAAGTGCATCCCTGGCATTTGAATGGCCCTTCTTTACTCCACAACCCTGAGGAATCAGCTGGGTATCCCAGAGAGAAGCATTGCATGTCATCGGAGGAGCCAGGGAAATAGTTTTTGTCTGACCAAGGGAGTATAGGTGTATTTTGGGAAAAAATACCTAAACAATGTTGTAGGTCATACGAGCTTTTTTTTTTTTAAAAAAAATTTGAGGTAACCCACATGGGAGGGTAGAGTCATAGGCAGCATGAAGGAAGAAGAGGTTAAAGTGATGAGACCCAGCTTTTGTTTTATTCTCAACTCCTGCTACCAATCAGGTTAAAATAAGAATAAGGACAGCCTTCAGGGGAAAATAATGAGATTCCGATGGGGTGACAGATCCTGAAGTGTACACTCCTTCCTGGTTACAGTCAAGCAGACCTCTGGGCACTTGGCCACGGTGACAGTACATATGTCAGTCATGGTGACCTTGAAGGACAGTCTCAGCTGTGACCTGCCATCAGGCCTTTAGTACACAGGCTGCTGAGCCCTGGGCTCAGAACATTTTAGGGTTATTGGAAAGATTCCTGGGCTTTACCATTTTCCCAGGAAATTACAAACACTTTAGTACAGTTCTTCTTCCCATCACAGGACATGAAATGCAGCGGATGGATGCTGACCACCTGTTGTGACCACAGACTCAAACATGACCCTGTTAGGACTGTGGACCACGCAACAACGAGGGGTTTCTGTTGCTCTCATCAGCTAAGAGGAAATACCTGACTACCAATTTGTAAGGAGATGTCAGCGGGAACCAATTCTGCACAGTGGGAACACAGGAAATTTAGAAGACAGAATTCACTGAGTAAACCCCACTTTGCTCTCCAGTGATTAGATGAAGCAGAGGGAGGTGCTGTCATAGGACATTCTACTATGACACAGCTTCTGTTAGCAATCACATCTGGCTGACTTAAAAAATACACGAGTTTGTATGGCTATGGGAAAGTCAACTTAATTAAATAAATATATTTGCCTGTATAAACATTTGCTGGCTACTGGAATTCGGATGAGTCTGACTTTGAACATGATAGTATGGTAGATGATGACTCACCTATTTTTTAGGGAGAAAAAGTTATGTCATAACTCATGGCTTAAGATGAAAGGTCAGTTAACTTTCTCAGTAATTTGAAAAGATTAATGAAACAAGCTTAAAGGAAGGGGCAGCGGTATTTTTACCTCACGTAATTAATGTGCCTTAGCTGTGTTATTGATCAGCCTCTATGCTTACTGCCAGCCGTCTCTGTAGCAAGGGCTGAGAAGTGTTAGCGAGATGGAGAAGGCAGTTCTTTGAAGTGCTTACGGGCTGATCAGAAAGAAAAAAAAGTACATCAGAAGATCAGCACGGTGGGGTAGGAATGTTGATAAAGGCAATGGCCAGTGATGGCAGAAAGCAGCAGCAGGCGTGAGCCTAATTCTAGAGGCTGATGTCAGAGGTGAAGGAAGTCAACAGTGCTTTGAGCTGGAGGGACAGAAGATGCAGAGCTCTTGAGGTGAGAAGGTATGGGGTGTTAGGGAACTACATATTGCTCACAGCTCAGCCCGAGAGGGAAGGTCAGCTAAGAAGCACAGAGAGCAAGGCAAGGATTAGGCCTGCACAGCTAGCTGAGGCCTCTGGGCTGCATCCTACCTCTGGGTGCTGTCTAACAGCAGGAGTATTAGACACTGAAAAAAAGCCACTGTGTCCAAGCCATCATCTTAAAAAACACGGAGAAGTATGGAATAAAAGAACAACACACAACTTATACTACTGCAAAGAGGATTTGGAGGGACTCTGGCTAGCCCAAGCATGGTGAGCTGGCTCAGGAAGGCTTTGCCTTTCTTCCCCATTTCCTTCTGCTTTGCTAAAAACTGTTAGATTACTATCCACCAACGTCTATTCCCTCATTTGGCCAATTCCTCCTCCTGAGTCTAACTACCAAGGTCCAGCTAATCGGGTATTAAAGTCCAGCAATCAAAAGCCCTCCTTGGATTACCTAATTAACATGCCCAATTAAAATTAAATACCTATCCTAACACGTAGTTTCCCCTTTTACCTTTATAAACCACAATTTGCCTATGGGCCACGGCTGTCTCCTCTCTATCCAGAGGTAGTCCTTTTTCCCCTGAGACAAATATCCCTGTCCCCTCTCCCTTGTTCTTTTCCCTTCTCCCTGGTCCTCTATCTCCTGCCCCACCCCGGGGAAGCAAATCTTCTTTGTGCTGAAAACTTTGTCTTGGAAGTCCTGAGCTGATACAGGATTGACCCGGGAAACTAAAATGAGACGTCAATCATACATGGCCAGAGAAGCCATCATAGTAAAAAGCCCAGAAACATTCAGATAAATAATTAGTTTACAACTCAAAGAACAAACTAACAAACACCAATTCCTTCATTTGCTGACCATTCTACAGAGTGGAGATAGCTGAAGTAAAATTGCATCAAAGCCCTACATTCTCAGAAAAACAAAACTGGTTCTACCATAAAAATGGTCTCCCTAGTTATCTACACTTAAGCCTATCACCTTCTAAAGAAGGAAGATGTTTATACCTCCTGTGAGCCTCATGGCTTCTGAGAAACACTGTGTCATGGAGCAGAGACGTGGCATCAAGGGGCAAAAGCAGGCTGCTTTCCAGTATTTATAAAGGCTCCTTTTAAAATATTTCTCTTTCTCTGTTTGTGTGTATGTGTGTGTGTGTGTGATCGCACGCACACATGCACATAGGTTTGTGGGTGTGAGTACAGTATCTTCAGAGGCCAAAAAAAGGGTGTCAAGCTAGGAAAAAAAAAGTGGGGAATACCCTAGAACTCATTGGTACAGGAGAAAACTTCCTAAACAGAACACCACAGCACAGGCTCTAAGAGCAACAATCAATAAATGGGACCTCATGAAATTGAAAAGCTTCTGTAAAGCAAAGGTCACCGTCATCAAAACAAAGCGACTGCCTACAGATTGGGAAAGAATCATCACCAACCCTTTATCTGAAGAGGACTCATATCCAATATATATAAAGAACTAAACAAGCTGAAAAGCAATAAACCAAGTAATCCACTTAAAAAATGGGGAACAGAGCTAAAGAGAGAATTCTCTGTAGAGGAATATCGAATGGCACAGAAGCACTTAAAGAAATGCTCAACCTCATTAGCCATTAGGGAAATGCAAATCAAAACAACCCTGAGATTTCACCTTACACCCATCAGAATGGCCAAGATGAAAAACTCAAGGGACAACACATGCTGGAGAGGTTGTGGAGAAAGGGGAACCCTTCTCCACTGCTGGTGGGAATGTAAACTGGTACAACCATTCTGGAAATCAATCTGGCACTTTCTCAGACAACTAGGAATAGCGCTTCCTCAAGATCCAGCCATACCACTCCTAGGCATATACCCAAAAGAGGCTCAAGTACACAAAAAGGACATTTGCTCAACCATGTTTGTAGCAGCTTTATTTGTAATAGCCAGAAGCTGGAAACAGCCCAGATGCCCCTCAACTGAAGAATGGATGCAGAAACTGTGGTACATCTATACAATGGAGTATTACTCAGCAATGAAAAATAAAGAAATCATGAAATTTGCAGGCAAATGGTGGGACCTGGAAAGGATCATCCTGAGTGAGTTGTCCCAGAAGCAAAAAGACACGCATGGTATATACTCACTCATATAAACATACAACATAGAATAAACCCACTAAAATCTGTACATCTAAACAAACTAAGCAAAAGAGAGGACCCTAACTAAAATGTTCAATCCCCATCCTGAAAGGCAAAGAGGATGAACATCAGAAGAAAAAGAAAAATAGGAAACAACCTCGGAACCTGCTACAGAGGGCCTCTGAAAGCCAGAAGAAAACAGGAAACAACCTGGGAACCAGCCACAGAGGGCCTCTGAAAGCCTCTGCAGTATAGACTGTTAAAGCAGATGCTGAGCCTGATGGCCAACTGATGGGCAGAGTGAATGGAATTTTATGTAAGAAGTGGGAAATAGTAAGAGCTGGAGGGGACGGGAACTCCACAAGGAGAGCAACAGAACAAGAAAATTTGAACACAGGGAACTTCCCAGAGACTCATACTCCAACCAAGGACTATTCATGGAGATAACCTAGAACCCCTGCACAGATGTAGCCCATGGCAGCTCAGTGTCCAAGTGGGTTCCATAGTAATGGGAAGAGGGACTGCCTCTGACATAATCTGATTGGCCTGCTCATTGATCACCTCCCCCTGAGGGGGGAGCAGCCTTACCAGGCCACAGTAGAGGACAATGCAGCCACTTTTGATGAGAACTGATAGACTAAGATCAGAAAGGAGAGGAGAACCTCCCCTATCAGTAGACTTGGGGAGTGGCATGCATGCAGAAAGGGGAGGGAGGGTGGGATCGGGAGGGGAGGAGGGTAGGGCTTATGGGGGGATACAAAATGAATAAAGTGTAATTAATAAAAAATTAAAAAAATACATGGAATAATAATAATAATAATAATAATAATAATAATAATAATAAAAAGGGTGTCAGATCTACAGGCAGTTGTGGGCCACCTATCCTAACCAAACTCAGGTCCTCTGAAAGAGCAACATGTGTTCTTAACCACCAAGCACATGTCTGGTCCTGTGGCTGGGCTCACTGTGTGGCTGAGGAGGAGACCCATGAAGTTCATTGTGCAGAAAAGGTTTGGGTATATTACAATGAGCCCCCGAGTTCTCAGAGGTGTGTAAGTGCACCAGATACTGCAGCTATGAATGAGGTCTTGGCGAATGTATATTACTGATATAATCACAGCCATGTCAAGAACCAATGCCTCAGGTCCAGGAAAGTGGCAAATCCTGGCCCTGGTTAGGCCCAGAGGGATGTCAAAGCCTGCCTCACATCCAGTTGTTCATGTTGCCAATGTGTGCAGGAAATATTTGCCATACCTTTTCCACCAGAGAAGTCTGTCCTGAAAACTGCTCTCCTACAGAGACTGCTCCCTACAGAGACTTCCTACCAGGACTGTCCTCTACAGAGACTACCCTATAGAGACTGCTCCCTATAGAGACTACCCCCTACAGAGAGACTGCTCCATACACCTACCTCCAAGATGGTTAGAATTGGGGTGGGGGTGTCAGAGAAGGACAGAGATTCCCAAGTTCTGACTTTGACCCATGTCTTTTCTCAGGCTTTAGAAATCCAACCAGCTCTGACCTTCGGTCTGTTCAGTTCAGTCTAGCCCTGACAAGCCGCAACAATGACAACTTACATCCTCATTGTAGGGTCTTTCATAGCAGAGTAAACATTCAAGGAAAAAAAAACCTGGCTGAAAATTCTAGCACCCTTCCTTAGGGTTGTTCATGGTGAGTCTCTGAGTTAATTAACCATCAGACAAGTTGTTAAATCTAAAATCTTTTATGTAATAACATCAAGCTTTTCTGATTTCCTTGAATTCTGGAACTTATACCCGTAAATTTGACATTTAATTTTACTTTCACTACAGGATATCATTCATTTAGCAAGTATCTGTTGAAAGCCCACATTCTACTCCACACTGAGCAGCGGGCCATGGAAGCCACAAATGTGATGGAAAACATCGTTCGTCCTTGAACAGCTCACATTTGATCTGGGAAATAAAGTTATTCAAAAGTGAAAAGTGGAATAATAAAACAAAGAAGCGTATGATTAGCTGCCACAGGATGTGGGACCAGCGATCTTCAGCAGCTCACAGGGAGAAAAGGTCATGATTATTCACTGTAGATGAGGAGATGAAGCCATTTTCCAATTATGAAACGATTTGAGGATTTCAAGGGGGAGGTGTTACCTCCACCCAAATGGTACAACTACTAAAAGTCTTATATATGGTACAGAATATCTTAGCAGCATGGGATCACATATGCTGCCCACACCAGGCCACAGGAAGCAGCTCAGAATTCAGCATCTGCATCCTTCCTGGTTGCAGGTACACCTGCTGCTGCTGCATGCTTCCTTGATTGTCAACAAAGGCGATTTTAATTCCTTGCTGCCTAGTTACATTATCTCCAGACTATTTTAAGTGTAGTCTTCCTTGATGTAGAGTTCTGGTCCTGCTCCTAGCTTCTCTCTGATAGATAATCATGAAACTCCCTAACCTAATATGGGCAAGGCTGGAGTAGAGGCTGTCCAAATTTGATTTCCCATATGAAATATTATACCATTCCAGTCACAATTGCATTAAGGGGGCTCTGAAGAGGATGGGAACATGCAACGAGGTCAGCTCTGTTTGCAGTGCTCACATGCCTTTATTCCTAATTTCCTTTTGTTAAGCATGAGTTCCACTACTTTTCTGGCCTATTCCTTTTTGTACTTCTCCAGCCTTCTCTCCTCCTGCTCTCCTAGACTGTGGTAATGGCTGTTCTGCTCTGTGCTTCACTGAGGTTAACCTTTTCAGTTGTGACCTGAGTGGGGTACTGTGGCTGTTATCTGTTGGTGTCTGGCTTATTTCACTTAACATAATGCCTCCACTCTTAACCATGATGGCACAAATGACAAGCTTCCATGCTTCTTTGTTTTCTATCCCCACTCATCTTGTACAGGCTGACGGTGGGATGCACTGCTACAGTGAACCCGAAGTGTAGCCACTTCTCCAGCACACTGGCATCGTTTCTGATGGAAGCGTGGCCTGCAGTGGCAGTGCTGGATCATGTGTGATAGCTTCCCACTCCGTTTCCGCAGGGCTGAACTTGCATGCACACTAGCTCTTGCTGTGGTCTGTCATTTTGAGGACAGCCCCTTCATGGCAGTGCGGTGTTACCTCCCCAAAGCTTCTGCCTGATTTCCCTGGTGGTTTCTGATATTATGTGACTTAAAAAAAGATTAATTTAATGTATATGAATGTTTTGCCTGCATACATGTGTATGTACCATGTACATGTCTTATGTCCACAGATGCCGGAAGAGGGCATCTGAAACCCTGGAACTGGAGCTACAGTCAGTTCTGAGTCATGGTGTTGATGCTGGGAATTGAATTTGGGTCTTCCAGAAGAGTAAGCCAGTACCCTTAACCATGGGACCATTTTTCTAGCCTCTAAATATTTTTTTTTCATATACCAGTGGACCATTCTGGTCCATCCAGGCCCAATACCTGTTTTAAATCAGGTTATTTATATTTTTTACTGTGTATTCCTTATCTGTCCTGGATATCTACCTTGGATGTGTGATTTGCAAGTATTTTCTCTATGCTGGAGGTTGTGTCTTCTAACCATAATTATTTTTAATGCTTGTGTGATAGCTCTTCCAAACCAGGGTCAGGGTCAGGATCAGGGTCAATATTAGGATTAGAGTCAGGGTTAATAGTAGGGTTGAGGTTAGGGTTAAGGTAAGGATTAGGGTTAGTGTTAGTGTTGGGACTATAGTTCAGGTAGGGTTGGTGTTAGGGTCATGGTTGGGGTTAAGGTTAGTATTAGTATTATGGTCTGAGTCGGGATAAAGGTTGGGTTTCCCCAAATGGCCCTTTGTAAACACGTTGGCTTCTCCAGCTTTTACAGTTTCTTTCTGTGAATGGTAGAGCTGTGGCTGTGATTTTCCTGAGGAGCTAATCAGTCCAGGCTTCCTTTCTGTGTCTTATTGCATCTTACATTGGCTAATAAATGAACTTTCTCTTTAGGCTCTTCTCCTGTTGTCATGGCATGACAAAAGATTGAAATATGCACACTTTTTCACTTCTACAGTCTCAAATTTGCTTTCATTGTTTCCAATCCTCTCAGAGAGAGGTGTTCAGTAGCATGAGTGAGCTTCCTGAATTTTCAATAGTTGAGCCCTAACTCTCCCATTTCCTTAATCATTGTCCTGGCAGCTTGGACTCCTTCATCCATTCAGGCCAGTTGCCAAGAACTTGCCTTACTTACTTGAGTGCAAGTGGATATTAAAGTGATTTGGCCCCACAAATTATGACAGACACGTTACATTTGAAGGGGACCCTTAGTAGAGCTCATTAATCACTTGTTAACCCGCCTCCACCCTTATTTGAGGACACAGAAGGCAACTTTCATCCCTGTGATATTAATTTCTTGGCTACTTTCATGGATTCAGGGCCCATGATGAATGTTTTTACAATGAATACCAAATTAACCCAGCCTGATTAGTGTTTATAAGTTATTAATGTGATGTCACTTTGGTCTGGTTTTCTCTGCATACACAATGTTTCATTAAATACTGTCTTCTTGCTGGAAAGATCAATCTTGCTCCCCTCCCTGCATTTGTCAACTTCAGTACAGTGTTTCTTGCCCCTCGTTAGCATAGGCAGGCCCCAGCGAGTGACACTGTCCTTGGCAAAGCTGCATCCTGAGCAGGGGGCCTCCATCTTATTGTTCTTGTTATTGTCCAGTGAGGACATCAATCTGAAGAGACTCTTAGGAGCTGTGTGACATGGCTTTCTGAGATTGGGTTTATATGGCTCTTGAGGGTGACCATGGACTTCAGTGGGGCTTGGGAACATGGCTTGCAGGGGATGGGTGACATAGGTGATGTGGCTGGGTGATATGGGTAGTGTAGCTCTTTGGGTGCTGGGAGCATGGCTATTGGGTACTGGGAGACATAGCCATAGGAACAAGAGAATCATTATCAGGTGACCTTGCTACCCGACAATACCCTCCTAAAGGTACAGGTACCAACTTGTGGGGAGACAAAGACTCAGAGGAAGCCAAATCGACACCATGTTTCCTGACCCTCATCTTTGCAGGGTGTGGGGCTTGGGAGGGTTACCCATAATCCACGAGTGTGTCACTGAGCCCACTGGACACCCACAGAAACGTTTAGCTGCTAAACTTTGTTCTTCAAGGAAGCTGCCTACCTCTTTCAGACTCCAGACTTCCTGTTGAGGACACACACATTGCTTCCTTCCCTCTCTATATCTCCTTAATGTGAATGTTACAGCAACGAGGCAACCACGATTTGTTGGGTTCGTTCTTTACCCACAATGACTTTAAATAAAGAACTTAATACATACAGTGACTCTGTCCACTGTCATGAAAACACTCACACCGTGGGTGGAGATGTCAGTGGGGAAAGGTTGGGGCCTATTTCCAGGGGAGAAACATGAGAGCTGTGCAAGGTTTGACATTTTAAAGTCACATCTTTGTGATTGACATCTAATTGCCAGAACCAAGGTCTGAACCTGGCTTTTCCACTCTAAAGCTCTCCTTGCAAAACTGAACCAACAAGATAATTTGCTTTTCCCACTAAGGTTCAAATTTAGCTGTGCTAGCAGTGCAGCCAGAGAGGTGGAATTCCTGAGGGGTCTTCTGGGTTTCAAAAGCTGCTTTCTTCCTGGTTCCTGGTGTCTCCTTCCCAAGCTGGGAAGGCCTCTGCTCTTGACCTAGGTGTGTGTTGTGGCTCAAGGCAGATGCAGCAGCCATTGAACCCTTCTGCCCGATCATGAGCATACAAGGTGTCCCTTCTTCCTAGGCCCTGCTCTGCTCTATGGCTGCAAGAGAGAAGCTCCATCCTCAGGGCTGTAACCTTCCACACTATGACTCCATTTCCCAGGCCATCCTGGTGTTTTAGGGTGCCTCATCTCTGGTTGGGGTGGTACCATGCTGACGGGTTTCACAACTTTAATGGGATATTGTAATACTCTTTAAGGCAGAGACCTAAAGGCCATGCAGTGAATCAGGGTCGGTGTGAGACACGTTCAGCTCAGATTTCTGAATCCTTCACTGACTCACAGAAAATGAGTCAGCATAACTGTCTGGGGGGAGGACGGATGGCCCTACGCACTAATGAGGGACACAGTGAGTCTCTAAATTTCCTTCAGCTGTTGATTGTGCATAAGGGACAAACAGCCTTTGAATGGACTTGACCAAAGAGCCACTATCATTTTGTCTGATGACATTTGTCACTAAGGAAGAGGAGTCCCCAGCTTGGGTCTGTGCAGAGTGGAGAATGCAGGTGGGAAAAGGGAGGGAGGAAGAAGGACTGAGACATCAGACCACATGTGAGCAGGAGCCAGGCCAGCCATAATTACAGTGACCCAGTTGGGAGAGGAGGCCAGATCTCAGGGGTTAGTGGGGACTTGCTATGGAGCTGGACTGACCTGATGACCACTGAATCAAGTAGGCAATGTGGGAACCAGACTGCGCAGTTTGTTCCTAAGCTGTTCTCCGGGTAGCAATGGTTCATCAAGATGTAGGATGTTAAGGGTCTTGGTTAAAAATGAAAAGGTCACACTTACAGAGCAACTGCCTACCTCCTGAAACTCCTGGTGGTTTGAGTGAGAATGGTCCCCATAGGCTCATATGTTTGAATGCTTGGTCCAGAGTTAGCAGAACTATTTGGGAAGGATTAGGAGGTGTGGCCTTATTGGTGGAGGTATGCCACAGAGGATGGACTTTGGAGTTTCAAAAGCCCAAGCCACTCCCAATTAGCTCTCTTTCTCTCCGCCTTGTGCTTGTAGACCAGATGTAAGATCTTAGCTGCTTATTTCTCCAGCACCATGCCTGCTTGCCTGGTGCCCTGCTGCCTGCCACAATGGCCATGAAGCCAGAAGCAAGCCACCACTTAAACTTTTATAAGTTGTCTTGTTTGTAGTGTCTCTGCATAGCAGTAGAAAAGTAATTAAGACACATCACTATCATGGAAGCTTTCCTGTAGTGTTTACAGATAACAGTAGGTTGGAGGCCATTTCAAGAGATGAGAAAGCAAGCGACAGGAAACAGATTCAATGGCTGGGAGCTCATGAGCAGTCCTGAGAGAAGTGCTTTCTGTTAGAGGTAGAGGCCAGTGGGAAAAGACATTAACTTTCTCCAGGGTTCCCAGAACCCAACAGTGTCTCAGAATTTGGAACAGAAGCAAATGAGTTTGGGAAAAGTTGACAAAAAGTGTGCACACGGCAAGGACTGGCCTCCACTGGTGGCTCCCTGGACAGACACAGCAGTCATCAGTCAGTGATCATTCCCCAGAGTTCTAGGCAAAGAGAGAACTGATCTGGGTGATGATTCTCGACTCCCTATGCTCATGGCCTTTCCAGGAAAACTACTCTAAGGTCTAAATAGCCATGTAATCCATGGAGTCCTTCATCTTCAGGTCTAGCTTAAACCCCTGATTTCTTACCCATATTTTCCTGTTTTAGAACAGTTACCTGATGCTGCCAACACAGTCTCTCCTGGCTAGGGAGTTTATATAGATGGAAGTAAGACTTTTGACCTCCTTCCTTGAACATCCCCCACAGCCATGTGCTGTGTTTACCTGTTCCTTGGGGTGTGCAATCTTGGAGGCCTGCTCCCACCACCCACAGGCTTCCTGACCAAATCCACCGTTTGCTCTTCATTTTTCACATCCTGAGCTATTGAAGATTTCCCAGAAGGCTTATTAAATGCTCTTTTGAAAGCTGCTCATTTATCACTGTCGAGGTGGCAAGCCAATCTGAGAGGAGCCGTCTCTTGGTCTCTGATTTTGAGAGCTCTAGCGGAATCCAGTCCTGAATCTTCAATGCTGTCTAACACTGTGCACTGTCTGCAAAAACTTCCCATCATTCTTGAGTCTACAGAAAGAAAGTACCCTGCCCCCTCCTCATCAACTTCATACATATTTTCCAAGCTTGTACATTGACCTGCTCAAGACCAAAGGCAACCTGGACTCCAGCTGTGCATTCTAAGAGGGAGGAAGCCACTGTCCTTCCTCTGCCTGTCTGTTTTTATTAAATGGCTTTAACAAAAAAAAAAAAAAAATAGGGGAGCAAAAGCAATTTCTAAGCCAGTTGATCTGATCAGTGTAGGGAGCACATACAAAACCTCATATAAGGGAGGTGGGGCCTCCAGAGCTTTAGAGATTGATCTCCAGAGAAATCCTAGACTCCTCAGTCAGGCAGGGTTCATCTGAAGAGAAGAAAGAAGGAAGACAGAACCCTTCCACACTTGCTGTAACTCTGCCTGGGCCCCATAGGGTCCCTTTGAGGCCTGTTTAATCTGGCCAAATCTATTTTTCCATATCGTCAGCTTTGGCAACACTTTTGGAAGGACATGGCTCCCTGCTGTGAAAAACTGTAACACTAATGCAGCAACCAGGAGCTGGTGTTCCACTGAGGGGTCCCCTGGAGAAAACGTCTCCCTTGCCTCCCTTCACTCATTTCCTCTAGTCCCTTCCTTTCCTTTTCCTCTCCTTTTCTCTCCTCTCCTCCTTTCTCTTCCCCTCCCCTCCTCTCTCCCCTCCCTAAAAAGGGTATGATATTGTAGCGCAAGGTGAGCTGGAGCCACTGTGTAGCTCACAGTGGCTCCTATAATCCTTCTGCTGCGGACTTCTGATTTCCTGAATGCTAGAATTATAAGTGTGAGCTACCCTGCCTGGTCTTTCCTTGTGCTGTGTGATGGGAGCACAAGACCCTGGCCATCCATAGAAGCATTCTCATTCTGGACCACAGGATCTAAAAGTTCATATAGCTGTCTAAGTAAGAGCTGCTAATCAGAGGCACATAAAGGATAGGCTGAGGATGGCCAGAAAGATTCTGGCCATATTCCTATGAGTGGCACGGCTCTGCACCATAGGCAGGGCTCAGTACCCTGCCTATGGAGTGTAGGGCTGCAGGGTTCTGAAAGCTCCTTGGTTGGGCAGACTGCAGCTGTGTTCTCTGCTCCCCAAGGAGATTCACTCATTGCAGCATGACTCACTATCATTAGAGCAGATTTACTGCAGGGAGCAATATTTACTTTTCAAAATAAAACGGCGAGGAGGGATTTCTTTCCTGTCACTTAATAGATTAATGTTCGAAAGGCTCCTGATTGCAGCTTTCCTTTGCAGACACACAGCTCAGGGACTGACTGTGCTCAGGGTGCTAGCCCTGGGTAAGGATTCTCTCAACTGAGGACACCCAGTGGGTCAGATAATCCTCCTGGGTCTGCAAGTTTTATAACATGACCATGTTCATTTCTGCATTGTTCAAAGCTGTGTTTGTGTTAAACAGTGAGAGAGAAGTGGTTGGCTGAAACCTCAAGGTCTGCCTCATGGCCCCAAGATTCTACTCTTATTGGAGTTTGCTGATTTCTAACATGTAGGACTATCCCCACTATGGATATTCTGCTTCTTAGAGTCAGCACATGGAGTGCCCAGCCAGTCTTTGAGTTAACGTAAGTTTAAAGGCAAGGGATTCAATGACCTGTTGGTTCACAGTACTAAACCCAAATGTTTACAATGAACAGATATCTGCACACCGAGTTCCTGGAAACAGAAAGGAAGTATTGTTTCCCTCTGAGTGCTGAATGCACAGTCCCAGATCCCAGCTAGTTACTGCCTTCTGTTTACTTTATGCTTAATAGTTAGGACCACACATATATACTAATGAGTGAATTAGGCAATTCACTTTTGCGTTCATTTTTTTCCAATACCGGTGAATACTTGTTGAGCACCAGGCGCTCTTTATGCTTTTAGGCTCAGATGGCGAGGAGAGAGACCTACCTGCACATGGCAGGTAGGCATTGCATGTGACAAAAATTCCACACATTGAGATGTGGGGCCTCACAGGGGCTTCCTGACAGAGTGTCTGCACTGGAGATGTCATGTCAGGGAAGCTGCCACAGTAGGCCCAACTGTTCTGTTTGCTGTTAGTCTTTAGGTCATGTTTGTTGTCCTCTTTCTTCACTCCTGTGCAATGGCTTTGGACAGGGAAGGGGCTGACTCTACAAACTCATCTTCTTCCAGATGTTGCTGGATAGGGTTCTATACACGGGCCCTGTCTCCTCCACTGTCCCATGGGCTTTGCTGTGTAGATGGCAGGTGCATATCCAGAGCTTATTGTTAACCATGGCTCAACAAGGAGCAGGTGACATGTCAGGTGACACAGAGTCCTAAGCAAGAAACCAGGTACTGATGGTCTTTTCCCAGTAACAGAAAGACGATCTCTTGTGAAAATTTGACATCTCATTTTCCTCCCTCACCACTGTGGCTGGGCCTGGGTGCCAGGCTGGGTACACTGGGCTATTGACCAGCCTACAGGGAGTGCACATCTACAGAATGTTTTAAAAGCTTTTTTAAAGATTTTATTTTGTGTGTGTGTGCCTCATATGTAGGTGCCGGTGGAGGCTAGAAGAGGGTGTCAGGTGCTCTAGAGCTTGAGTTACACGTAGGTGTGAGCAGCCTGACATGGGTCTTCTGGAAGAGGAGCAACAAATGCTCTTAACTGCTGAGCCATCTCTCCAGCCACACTGACAGACACTGTATGTAGGCTCCAGGACAAAGCTGCAGGTTCTTCCTGTGACTGAGGGACAGGTGACACTTCCCAGGGCTCTCTTCAATAGTTCTTCCAATCGACACATCAATTTTGGACAGTTAGGCTCATTGAAATCTCCCGGAGGAATTGCTAAGATTCTCTGTGGCCTGATACTTTTCCTCTTTGAATTAATTCAAGACAGCAGAAGAAGTGCAATTCAAGAGGTGCAAAACAGAACTGGAAAACAGAACTGCACAGCGGGGAAATATGACAGCTCTTTATATTTGTAACACAGATTGCCAATCCAACACCACCCCAGAAGATTTTAAATGCAATCACATTTTAGGAAGAAGCAGCTAAAAATAGCTTATTTAATCTTTTTACAGATGAAAGAGAAAGTAGTGATTGAGACAGCCACCAGTTCACTGGACCAAATGTCAGAGGGGCTCTGTGTAGAGAGATCCTGCCTCTTGAAATGAAGCAAAACAAGAGTCATAGCCATTACCTGGTCACCTGGGTGTGACCTCTTATGCTTGTGCCATGACATACACATTCTTATCTTGGTTGTCCACCTCATCCTCCACAGAGGCTCACAGCCACCAGAGGCCATGGTCAGCTAGCACGATGAGTTGTGGGCTAGGAGCCTTACACCAAGGCTGCTCACCACGAGCCTTTTTTATTACACTGTCTGTGAGAGTTAGCAATGATTGGCAACTTGCCAGAACCCAGAACCACCAGGAAACCACACCCTTGGCATGTCTGTTGGGAGTTTTTAGAGTAGGTTAACTGAGATGAAAAGACCCAACTTCCATGAGGGTTGGTTCCATCCCATGGGCTGGGGCCCTCCTTACTGAGGATGCAACATGACCAGTTGCCTCCTGTTGCTGCAGCCATGCCTTCCCTATCGCCATGGACTGGGCTTTCCTACTGTGAGCTAAAGTAAGGTCTTCCTCCGTTAAATTGCACTTAGCAGGTATTTTGCAACAACAATCAGGAAAGTAGCCTACATGCCATCCTTGCTACTCTCAGGGCTGTGAACGTCTTAGTTTAGCCCATTTGGGTCCATGAAGACCACTGGTATCAAAGAATCAAGGCAAGGCCAGCTCTGAAGGCTTCTCTGTGCTGACACAGCTGTCTGAGCACAGCTTCATAACCGGTCTGCTTTCTCCATAAACCTCCAGGAGTGAGCATGAGTTTGCAAAACGGTACATACCAATGTGCAGCACACAGATGATTCCCTGCAATCCTCTGAGGAGTTTCATCTATGCACGTGGTCACAGGGGCCTCCACACAACCAGGCATACCGGATACAGGAGCTAAGAATGTGCTACAGCTCGTATGAACTACAGCTTGTATGAACAGGTCCCAGAGCTGCACGTTCTGAGAGCTTGCTTCCCAGGTGGTGGCCCCACTGATGGATGATTGGCCCACAAGGACGCTGGTGTCATTCATAGAGTCATCAACAAATTCAGAGCCAGATGGGTCAAATAGTAGGTGGAGGCTGGACCCTAGTTCACTATAGCATGCCATCGAAGGGTCTATCTCACCAGTACCCCGCCCTCCCCCACCCACCCCTGCTTTACAGCTGCCATAAGGTGAACAGCTTTGCTCTATCACACACTTTCCAACATGGTGTTCTGCTTCCTCAGGAGCCCAGAACTGAAGGATCAGACAACCGCGGACTGAAACTTCTGAAACCCTGAGCCGAGAGGAACCCATCCCTGGTTGTTCTCCAAGGCGCTTTGTCATAATGAAGGAACCCTGTTGGTGACAGTGATATTGCATGTGTGTATGCATGGGGGTACTTGCCTGTGCACACGCATGTGGCGGCCAGAGCTTGTGGTTAGCTGTCTTCCTCTGTCACTCTCTAAGTTAGTTTATTTTTTTGAGGTAGGGTTTCTTGCTGAACCCAGAGTGTTCCACTTTGGCTAGACTGGCTGGCCTAGGAGTCCCTGTGGTCTGCCTGTCTCCATGCCCAGGGCTGGGACGGTAGGTGCCCTCCCCAGCCCATCATGGTCCATTTTTTTTTTTAAAATAAGAATTCTCTATCCGGAAAGAAATAATGATTTTATATAATCAGGTACTTTGGTGCATTTATATAAAACTTAATTACGCATACACACATACCCCACAAATACACTGCACGCGCACACAGACACACACCACAAACACACAACAGATGTGTATAAACAGTTCAGGAAACATAAATGGTAAAAACCAAAATACGGCTGCTAAGGCCGGCTCGCTTACCAGCTGCTGGCCTTTCGGGCCCCACCCGGCGTACTGAAGCTTTGCATTGCTGACTTCTGGTGGGTCCAGACTCTGAGGGTCCCTAAGGAGACAGACAGACAAACAGAAACAAAGCACAATGTTGGGAATCAAGAAGATGCCATGCTTCCACTTATCCTCTGACAGTCTTCCTGTCTTCCTGTCTCTTAGTTATTGAACAATACGTCTCACTCAGCTTCCACCGGATTTCTGCAGATGTACAGTAATTTATATAAAGCTGAAACACATCCACTGCGACTTAATCCACATGGTAAATATTCATCAGGAGAAAACATGCAGCGAACTGTATAGATCAATTTTTAAAATGTCCAGGGCAGTTAAAATTAAACAAAATCCACAGCCAAGCAGCAATAAATCCCACATCCAACGTCTTTATTGTTGGCTCTCCTTGCAAATAATTCTCTTCTAAGTATGAAGTCAGGTCATGGTGACCTTAAAGCCAGTGGCCTTGGGATGAATTGTATTCCCTCACAGGTACAGAGAAGGAGAAAAGGGGAGGACAGAGGGAGGAGAATCGAAAGGTGATTTTTCCCATTTAACATCTCTTACATTTTTTCATTCGTTTTAATTTTTATTTCGGGAATTTTCCAATTGTGTGCACACGGGAGCCAGCCTGTATACACACACGTGTGTGTGCTGCGCGTGCGTGTATACATGTTCAGGTGTGTGTGCATGCGAGGGCCAAAGGTTGATGAGATCTACCGTTCTTAATCATTCTCCATCTTGATTTTGGAGTCAGGGTCCCTCACAGAGCCTGAAGATTGCCAATCCGGTTAGCATGGGTGGCCAGTCACCTCTAGGCATCCTCCGCCTCTGCCATCCCCGTGCTGGGATCACGGAGCGTGTACTTAGCTTTTACGTGTGTTCTTCATGCTTCCACAGCAACATTTTACTGACTGAGCTACCTCCCAAGTCCCGTAGTCTTAATTCTTAATTTGCAGATATGGAAAATGCCCTGACAACAAAATGCTGTCTGTGTATTCAAATGTCCTAATAAATAAAAGCCATGGTAAAACACCATGAAAACATGTGTGACACTGTTATAACTTGGATATTTCAGTATTGTTTGCAGCTGCTGCTGTCTTCCACAGGTAGAAAAACCAGTCTTCACATTTTTTGAGGGCACCACCCCTTCTGCAGAATGATGTCTGCATCCTTGGGGAGCAAGAGAGTCAGGGGAGCACTCTGCCCTGATAACACAGTTCCTACACTGAAGATAGAACCATGAAAGTGTTTGCTCACGAATAAAGAGAAGATAGGCAAATCGTCACCCATCTTTGAGAAAAGAGGACTCAGAGTTTTAGGAGTTTCACAAAGAGAGGAAGAAAAGAGAAAAAAGTATGAACCAGGCCTTGACTGATCAGGGTCTCAAACACAGAAAATTCTAGAGTAATTTGAATAACATTGTCAGAATCAAGACAGACAAACAAAACCAGTCAGAAACAGACAAGGAGAAGATGGAGAGGTGAAATTCCCTGGCACTCAAGGGAGTGTGAAGACAGGTGACAAGAGGCCGGATATGGGGATGACAATCCTCAGGGAAGCAGAGAAACTAGGAGACTAGGTCTGGACTTGGCAGATCTCAGATGGGGTTCTTATATATGTGTGTGTGTGTGTGTGTGTGGTTCTGATATATATATATATATATATATTCCATATATCTATCTCTATATATCTATCTCCGAGTGTGTGTGTGTGTGTGTGTGTGTGTGTGTGTGTGTGTGTGTGTGTGTAAACAAGCATGGCTTCACTTTGCATGTGGAGGTCAGAGGATAACTTGCAGGAGTCAGTTCTCTCACCATTTAGGCCTTTGGGATTTGGCCTAGTGGCAAGCCTCTTCACCCGGCTGAGCCACTGTTGGCCCAGAACCAGGGATTTGTGTGTGAAGATGACTTCCTCTACTCCCGCAGACAAGCCAATAGTGACCGAAACACAAAGGGCTCTTGAAGATCATGGTGTCTGGGGATGAAATGACATGTTCGCTTCCATACCTGGGTCTCTGGAGACAGGTTAAAGACCAGTGTGTGTGTGTGTGTGTGTGTGTGTGTGTGTATGTATGTGTGCGTATGCATGCCTGTGTACGTGCTCATGTGCATGCATGTGCTTGTGTATATGTGTGAGTGTGTGAATGAGTACCCACAGAAGCCAGAGGAGGGTGTTGGATCCCTTGGAGTTGAGTTACTCACAGTTGTGAGCTTCCCTAAGGCGGTGCTGGGAACCATACGCTGGTCCTCTGAAGAGGAGCCTGCACCCCTCACTGCTCCAACTGTAAGCCACCTGTCTAGCCCAGAAAGCCGGCTTTGCTGGTGCTCCAAAAGGCTATGGGAGGTGATGAGGGTGCTAGCAGGCTTCATCTGTCGTGTACTGACAAATCCAAAAGGTCATTTAAGCATCCTGAAGCACATATTTATTATTTGTTAGTTTAATCCTTCCCTCCTCTCCAAAGTACTACAGCACACAGCAAAGCATAATGAGGCTGTGAAAAAGAACAAAGTTTTCTATACACTACTACAGAATGATTGGTAATGGGTGACGTGATCTCAGAAGAGCATTGCAGGCTTCTAGCTGTGTTATCTTAAAGGGATTTAAGAAAATATACAGGCGTGAAGTCATTTATGGAAAAGAAGCAGAGGAATCTGAAGCCAGTCAGACTGGTCAGCTAGCTATGGGGTCGGGTAGAATGGCGGAAGGTCTGGGGTGAGGGAGGGGGACATTTCTCAGAGCTCATGTTTTTGTATCAAAGCAACCGAGACATAGGTGTCTACTCGGGAAGTAAGATCACGGCCTCCTTCATCTAAGAATGTTGTGAAAGTCCAAAGAAATGTATTTTTACATTAACTCTATTAATATATCAAATATATTAACTCAACAGTACTCTAAAGATATGGGTCTCTCCTTATTCCTAGCTAGTGAATTCCTTCATGTCTCAAACTTCCTAAGTCAGCCCAGGGACTCCAAGATCCTCAAAGTGACCTGCCCACTGGGATTGCAGCAATTCATCTAGGAGGTCCTCAAAGGGAGGGAGCCAGGAAGTAGTGGGATTCCATCACTTAAGAGCTTGGGCCAAAAGATTAACTCACCCCGAGTGCTTTTCCCTCACATGTGAAAAGGGAATATTAGTTTTTGCCTAGCGGATAACATCCACTAGTGTACACAGGGGGCAGCACAGGGCTCAGGCAGCCATGGCCCACAGATGCCAGCTTAATCCTTGATAAACTGACAGGTAATTGATTTGGCCACACATTATAATGTGCCTGTGTGTCCTTAGTTGGACCAGTGGGTTGAGTATTGATAAAGTGCATTGTAGTGACTGTCTACGTGAAAGTTGCCTAAAAGGGACAATAATTCATCAGACATAAAGGCAGGTTTGTTCTCTGGAACTCCGAAGTGAAAGCAAATCGCTGAAACCCCAAGGGGGCAGGTGAGCTTAGGGTCTCCACCCCATTGCCCACGCTTGCTAAGGTGAAGCGAATCTCTGCTTTTACACTGGGATCCTACAGTGTCAGATTCTTTTGCTTTCTAATCGAAAGAGGGCTTTGGGGCAGCACTCACAGTGTCCCTCCACTGTGTGTCACTGCTCAGTGAATCTTCTCAGTTTCTCATCTGTCTAGCTCCTCACGTGATGGTAGACCTTATACAATCCTGCCCAGCCTTGCAAACACAAAGTTTCTATTGAATCTTTCCCATGAATCCACATGTGGACAATGAAGAACCACAGCAGAGCTGCACAGAGCCGTAGCGCACGCGTTTGTGTGTGTGTGTGTGTGTGTGTGTGTGTGTGTGTGTGTGTGTAACTTAGCTGGTCACTCACCATTGTCATCAACTTCTGGTGAGTCCTGGCTTCCCAATTGCATCCCACTACTTCTTCTCTGTTCCTGCCCCAGTCCACCCTGTCTTCTCTGTGTGGGGTGAGAAGATGGCCCCGTGATCACCTCAGGAAGACACTGCCACTCCTCAGTGTGTGCTGAGGGCTGAGATCCTCTGCTGAGCAGGTGGGCAGAGGTTCCCACTGCCTAGCCCTGCTTCTGGCCTCTGTCTCTTTGCAGCAGAGACATGTGCTCTGTGGTCTGGAGAGGCTCTTCCACATCCACTGACCAAGTCCTTTCCCTCTAACGGTGATGTCCCCAAACCCTCTGCCTTCCCAGCATCAGCATACCGAAGAGCCCACTGGCCCTGCTCTTCAGGACAGTACACCTTCTCAAGACACACTGGTCCCGAAGTGTCAGGACAGCACCCTTGTCTGAACAATGCATTGGGTTCCAGCCTGGAGCCAAGACAATCTTTCTTTGCACTTTGCTTCTGGGAAAACTTTACTATAACTATGCTTTAAATCATTCCAGGCGCTCAGAAGAACTGACAATAATGTACCCACATTATTAATATCTTGCCTAGGTTTTACATTTGTCTTCATCAATTTGTGCTACCTCTCACTGAATCCCATGGTTGACTCTGGGGCTCACTGGCTACCTTGTATGTCCTATGGATTTAGACAAATGTAATCTGCCACACACCACTGTGTCAGCATCACAGGGACTTTCACTGCTTGTTCCTCACACTCTCTCTACCCCGCTATGGCAACTACTTTCTCCTCAGCCTCTGATTCTGTCTGTCCTAGAAGGTTCCATATCAGCAGTATCTTCAGACTGGCCCCTTTAAAGACGATTAGCTCAGGCTCTCAAGTTTGGCCTGCTTCCAGGACTTCAATAACTCTCACACTGGCCTTCTCTCTGTCTTCTTTGTGTTCTTAACTCTCCAGGCTCCCAGCAGGAATTAGACAAGACTGTGACTGGAAACGCCTCATCTGGCTAGCACCCTTCCACATCTAAGCCTTGCTGACCTTCTTACCACCCAGCTTTTTAATTTTTTCCCACTCATGGTTTGCTGGGGCTGGGATGATGGCTCAGTGGGGAAAGTGCTTACTGCATGAGTAAGCATGAGGACCTGAGTCCAGATCCCCAACATCCATGTATAAGTTGGGTATGGAGGCACATGCGTGTGACCCCGTCATTTGGATGAAGACACAGAGGACCTCTGGGGCTTGTTGGCCAGCTAGTGAGCTCTAGGTTCAATGAGAGACCCTGCTTCAAAAACTCAGGGGGGTTAGGTACCCCTCTCACACAGAACACAGCAGCAGTAACCTCGGATGTCAAGATGTCAGTGACCTCTGATACCCAAGATGTCAAGTGTGCATGCAACCTGAGGCCTGTGGGCCACATGCAGGCAAGGATAGCTATGGATGCAGCCCAAACACAGAACTCATAAACTTACTTAAAATATGACGGGTATTTATTTATATTGAGTTTCGTGACTAGATTATGGACTTTGCAGATGACAACATCTACAGCGTCTCAGTTTTAAAAACTTGGACATGCCTGACAGTCTGTCCAGTGATCTTTACCATATACTGGGTTATTCTGCAATTCTCAGTGTGTGTCTGAGAGGGGAGGAACACAAGTAACCCGCTGATTAACTTGGGGGCTGTCCCGTGCCCTCCTCCATCCCTTCTGCTTTATCTTTCTTTACTCATTTATTCTAGAGAATGTGCATCAGGCTCTGCGATGAATCATCTCTGGGTAGAGATAGATTGGTGAAAAAATGATTAAGGAAGAATAAAATGATCTGGACTTCACATAGCTCAAAATAATCACAAGATCCATTCTGCTTTTGCTTATTTGAGCAATAAACAAAACAGGGCATAAATCATACTGGATTCTGAAGAGTGAATTAGCGCCCAGCCAAGTTTGCTCATTTATCTTCCTAAGCTATTTTGAGTGACTGAAAAACTTCCCCAATAGCAATGGCATTTAGGAGGAAGAAAAGCTAAAATTTGCTTTTTTTCCTGGCTCTAAACGTTCATGACTAAAATCATAAAAAACCCAAACCAGCATCTTCAGTGTTGAATCTGGTAAGTTTTCTTGAGTCTTCTCATATGCTTAGCATATGGTACACGCTCAGACCTAGTAAGTGCTATCGATAGTAGGGGCACACTGATTGTAAATGCATAGTGGGTCAGCAAGGGGCAGATTAGTTACTGAGGGGTCAAGAATAATATCATGATAGTTGAAATCCACTCAAGTGCCTCGATATTGCTGTCGTCCTTTTCATGAAACAAATTATTCTCTTAAGTTCTTGGGTCAGGAGTCTCAGGTCTTCAGTGTTTCCAAGGGTACTAGCAGCTGAGCCCTGTTCGTGTTGCATTAATGCCCTCGCCCTTTGCAGACTCAGGACTCTGAAGTGTGATGGTGCCGCTGGGCTGAACTGCAGAGCCCATATGCAAAGTCACCTAGAAATGCAAAGTTATAAGGAAAGAATGTCCTCAGGTCGCTCCACCCTCAACCTATGGAAGCTAAAGGAAGCAATAAGATAGATCAGGGAGGGTCTGGGGGATTGGCCAAACTGTGAAACCTTTGGCAGAGTTAAAATGTTCTAAAGCAGAGTGAGGTATTGGTTGCAAAGCTATTCAAACACCTCACAAACCATCAAGCTATGTAATTTAGATCTGCAAATTAAGGGTATGAGAAGCTCAAAAGAGCTTGGCAAGGAAAGCAAGGAGGTAAAGAGAGAAAGAGAAGGGGAAGAAAGGTCAGGAGAAAGGAAGCCATGCCCTAGGCCCTTCCTTTTCCAGACATCTTCAGATGACCTTAAGCTGAACTTCAGTGCTGACAAAGCCTTTCCTGAGCTGAGCTGATTGGTGTCCACCTGCTGGAAAGCCTGAACAATCCCACAGGAGATGTCATAGTGGCCACCCTTATCTTCTAGTCCCTGTCCTGTCCTCTGGGATCAGCTAAAGCCTGCCCCAGCCCAGGCTCTCTCCTCAAGCTCCATCAACATAGAGCCATCACTGGGTAAATTTAACAGGCTACCTGCAGCTTTCTTTCCAGGTGGCCTCTGGCCCCCAGGAAAGACGCAGGTAAGACCCCAGCCCTCTGTATTATCCTTTTCCTGTATAGCGGATCCCTCTCATCTCATTTCTCCTGGTCCTGTCATCTCTGAGGAGCCATATGGTCAGTGTGTCCACGAAGAGCTCATCCTGTCAGGACTGGTAATGTGGCGATGTGCCACCTGAGGATGAAGCAGTGTTGGTCGCCTGAGGCCCAGTCACAACAGGCTGTGCAGCCCTGGGCTGATGGCGTCACCTTTCTGAGCCCATTATTTACTGATTGAAGTGGGTTGGACCTCACTGGCCATTGCTCTTGGGAGCCAGCCGACAGATGTGACTGCTCTGCTGCTCACGGGGGCAGACAGGTTGGGCACACAGAATTCTGGGGTTTCTTGTCCCTCCCACACAGTGTGGCCCGGCTCAGTTAGCATGCGGTTGCCATGTCAGGACCTGTCCTTTTGGACAGTAAGGGACAGTAGGTGGCTCAGGCACCTGGACAGCTCCTCCGTGAGCCTGAGCCTCCTTCAGATGGAATGACAGAGATGGCTCATCTCACATCTATATAATTAAACACAGGTCTCCACTCCCTGAAGGTTTCTGTGTGGAGCCTTCTGCATAATCCCGCTGGAACCGATGCTTACACAGCCTTCCCTGAGATGGATGCAGGAGAAAGGCAGAGAGAACTCCCAGTGTAGCTCAGAAGACCAGACCAGACCATGTGGAAGACAGCAGCACTCTTGATGGAACTGCTAGCCAATGAGTTTGAAGTCTGTGGCAGAGAAACTTCCTTGTCTGCTGGAAGATTCCACTAAAATGTTTAGGACAGTTCAGAGAGTACAGATTTCCCTTCTATCTGCCTGTACTTTCAACTTCTAAAGGCAGAGCTGAGAGCCTTGAGATTGATCTCAAGGGCTTGGATCACGGGCTTGGAATCAAACAAGGGCCCGAGACAGTCCTGTTAGGGAGAGTTCATGTGAGAGTGCCTAAGCAAAGGCTTCCAGAATGTGGAAAGGTCCAGGGGCTGCCAAGGTCATGGTATTGCCACAGGCTGCAACCAGAGAGAGCCGCAGAAGCCACCTTGCCAGGGTTTCTCTGTGTCCCGCCTCCGCCACAGCACCATCTTCTTTATGCTACCTATCTGAAATTGTTGAGGCAGAGCCAGGCTGAGAATGATTAATGCCACTGGGACAATTTGGAGGAAAGCCTCCACGCTCTCAGACAGGAGCTGAGCTGCAGCAGGGCCAATTTGGGTGATGCCTGACACAATGAAGCCCAAGGCGAGTGTCCTTTCCTGACTCACGCAGCCCCGGATTCTGATGGGACTGCAGTCATTAGCAGCCGATGTGGCTCAGGGATGAGCTTAGCCAGTAGAGGAGGGTGCTTGGGAAGGAATGGTAAGGAAGAGAGCAGAACCATGGGAGCAGAGAGTCAATTTTGAGTTACAGTTGTGAGATTTCAGAATGTAGCACTGCAGGCTGATGGAATCCAACACAATAAGACATTCAGTTCACTCTCTAACCACTGGCTTCTCCAGCCATATTGGGAAGTACTGGTTCAGTATTATTACCTGGGTACAGCACTAGTATTCAGTGCATTACTAGTACTAATATTTAATGCACTATTTATACCTAGTGTGGAACTAGTACCTACTACCTAGTGTAGTACTGGTACTTAGTGCAGTACTAGAGTACTTAGTATAGCACTGGAACTGGGTATAATATGAGTACACAGCACAATTACCTAGAAAGTTGTAAGACTTCATGCCAACAATGCCCTGAGAGCTTCTCCCAGCACTTCTAAAGGTCTGTAGGAATTTGCCTTAGGAAGGTAGCACGGTGAATAAAAATTAGGATTCCAGAGAGATATAAAACCTTGACCCTTTCATTAGTTATCAGAAACTTGGCTGTCTAAGTTTCTGTTTAACGGAAAAGATTAATTCCAAAGAGTTCAGGTCATACCACCCTCTGAGTGGAGTTGGAGCTTCCTCACTCTGTGGCAGTGGAAAGAACAGAAGCTGTTGGCTGGGGTGAAATGCTTAGCTGGACGCTCAAAGGCCTTGCTTCTGTGCAGCCCTTTGCGATCTCTGTGCTCTGGCAATTGCTCCTGAAATACCACAAGCCCTCACTGTTGACTGAGTCAAGGGTCTCAGGGAGCCAGGAAGCTATCTTGCCATCATGCCACCTCCCCAGTTCTGTGTCCCTGTGTCTCTGCCTCTGTCTTGAAACTCTTGGAACTGGGTGGTTGAATCATGATGCGTCTCCATGGGCCTTGTCAGTGAAGACAGCTACAGACATACCTATTGGCCAGATAAGCAGCTTGGGCCGAACTCTCTACATCTATTCTGCCTCTGGGGAGCTGCAGCTTGCCTGTCTTTCTCATGGTGCTTTCTCATGGTTCCCAGGATGGAATATGCATGTGTTTAGTGAGACTGAAAAGCATCCTGGTGATCTCCCAAGCAAAGCTGCTTCCCATCTGGGAACTCCCATCAACCCTTCCATGTGGAGAAGCTCTGAACTCCATACATTATGCTCCAACCAGCACACGACCAAGCAGGTCAAACCTCGGACCTGGTCATTCCTTTGAATTTTCTTGAGGGGACTGAAAAAGGTGGTTCTTGCAAAAGAAAATTTTCTTAACAATCTGGCCAAGAAATGAAGTATTTGGCTAGCGCACAGAGTGTAAGATCTCTTCATGATGCTCAAAGTCCATTTAGCCCACCTGGCAAGCTTTCTGCACTTTGTAGTCTCATTTCTATGTGGCCTTGCTACTTAGAAGTTGTTCCACAGAGGCCATTTGAGGGAAGAGGGGGCTACAGCCAGAAGCTCTCAAGGTTAGACAGTGTCACCCTGAGTCCCACAGTGCCCACTGTGAAGGAAGATGCAGGCTTGCATTGGTGTGTTGGGAGTCTGGCTCTGTATTTAAAGAGCTAGAGGCTCTAAGCTATGAAAAGAGCCATTCCCAAGACACCATACCTGTGCAATGACCTGGTGGTGGGTGGGAGGTTAAAAAGCTATACATTGGGGGAGAGGGAAACAGGGTGGGACTGGAAGGTGAGGCAGGATGGGGCTAAGACCAGGATGTAAAATGAATGAATGAATGAATAAATAAATAAATAAAATTTAAAAATTTACGCATTGAAAAAAAGTGTGTGTGTGTGTGTGTGTGTCTGTGTGTGTGCTATAAATGGCACAGTTGCTTTGAATAACACTTTGGGATTTTTTTTTAAATCAAATTAACCACATACTAATTATTTGTTCCAGATGGTCTACTTCCAGGTATTTACCCAAGAGAAAGGAAGACATATGTCCACATGCAAACACTCACAGCAGATTCATGCATAACAGCCCCACAATGGGAAACAACTTGGATGTCAATCAGAGGTTGTATGAATGCAAAGTGGGTAGAGACACACAGGTAGCTGATACAATATGGGAATAAGGTATCTCCTCCAGGAAAGGAGCAAACCACACACAGCAAAACCCATGTGCACAAATTCTAGAGAGGCAGAGGGAGCCAGGTGTGATGGCTCATGCCTGTAATCCTAGCTCCTAGGAGGCTGAGGCAGGAAGATTACTGTGAATGTGAGGCCAGCCCAAAGTATAAGACAATTTCTAGGACAGTCTGGGATACGGATTAAAAACTCTGTTCCAATAAGCATCACTCTTAAAGCAAAAGGAAAGGACAGATGACATGGTGGCTACCCGGAAAAGCCAGAAGGGTGAAAGGCGTATGTGTCCATTTGGGGTGATGCAAATGTTTTGCACCCCAGCTGCGGGTGATACCTCTGGATGGTGAATTCAGAGAGTATGAACTCTGTCGTAAGTAAATTGTACTGCAGTCAGCATGTTATTGGATGCACAGAGTCTGTGTGATGTGTTCTCTCACTAGCCCTCCCAACCCATCTTCTATATAGACTTGCCCTTCCACTGTGCTTTGGTGCCTCCATCTTGGTCAAGGCTGGGCAAGGCTGCCCTTCATGTTTACTCTAAGCCAATGCTAAAATATGGATACTATTGGATACACACACACACACACACACACACACACACACACGGGGTTGGGGAGAGAGAGAATATATCCCTACTCTTCTGCTAGGAATAGTTCAATCACTGAGAAGAAAGGAAGGTGACTAAAGCAATATGACACACACCAGTTCAAGAGGCCAGTGGCTTGCACCTGCCCAGTGCCATGTGCTCCGTCTTTGTTAGGCATGAAGTTGCATTGTTGTGACCATAACATGCATTTTCTAGGTGTGGCATCCTTTCCCATCAGCCTGGTGCAGAGGAGTACTGATCTGCAGACAGATATGTGTCCTTGTGGACATACACACACACACACACACACACACAGCTCTTTCCCACTAGACTTACATATACGTGCCTCTAATTTTGCACAACTTAAAACCTACCATGTGATTTCCCTACACAAGAAAGCAATCAACAGCCTGGGGGTGGGGAGGATAAAGACAGTGTTAGATATACTGACTTTCTTTTTGAAAGGGTGTTTAGTTTGAGCTTACATTTCCAGGTTACAGTCTGTGACAGAAGGAAGTCAAGGCATTGGAAACCTGAAGCAATTGGTCACATCATATTCATAGTCACAAGAAAGGCTTCAACACCAACCTTCTGGAGACAGACTGACCTTAAACACATTCCCAAGGGTAAGAATCTAAAACACAGGCTTAATTTAACACTACATCCCACTAGGTGGAGCCCGAGGGAAAGGCAAGAGTAGGTAGATCTGGGAAGTCTTAGGAAGGTGCCTAACTGGATTGGCCAGCCAGTGGGTTGCCACTGACCTTACAAATCCTGTCACTGAAGAGCTGAAGTGTGTGCCTCTAGGCAGTCTCTGGGGGGAGTGCTGCTCCCCTCCTGGTACCCACATCCCGAATAAACAAAATCTTTGTGCACCCCAGTCTACAAAGGGAGAGAGATGCTCCAGGCACAAAGATCTATGACTCAGTTATGTATCTTCACAAATATATCGTGACTTTAAAAAGCCAACTCTAATTCTAAAGCAATATAGTTTTTGTGCTTGAGCAAAGTTGGGGCGATGTTGTCCAGAGAAGATGTCTGGTCATCTAAGAAAACCTTCGACACACTTCTTAGCCTCTACTCTATTACTGTTCTGAATTTGTCAGACCCCAAAGTGCCAACACTTCCTGATGAAGTGACCGCCCAACTTCATTTCTGTTACAAGAAGCATTGATTTTCTGTTTCTTTGTTGGACTTTCAGGATGACCTTAGTAGACAGTAGATTACCCTCATTTTTCATCTCTCTCTCTTTCCCTCTGACACACACACACACACACACACACACACACACACACACACACACTTTTAAAGGATTAAGTCCGAAGACAAAGCAAATCCAAGGAAAGCATCACGCCTGAAAAACATTGAAGAGACAAATTGTACTACAACTTGTTTGAAAACAGAGCTGATCATCCTAAAAGTGATTTTTATTTTTTATTGTGTTTATCTTGTGTCCGTGATTGGTTATGTGCATGTGAGTATAGGTTCCAGTGGACACCAGAAGAAGGAGCTGGGGTAATGGGGTATGAGCCTGCCAAGCTGGACACCACCCTCAGGTCCTTTGTAAGAGTGGTGCATACTCGTGGCCACTGAGCCACCTCTCTAGTACCAGCACGACTAATCCCTGGTAGAGAACACTGTGTGCTAACATCCACTGTAGAAGGTTGCCTCATTCAGTGATAATTCTGACATAAAAATTTTCAGTGAAATACCTTATGTTAATAACAACCATCTTTATGTCTACTTAAACAATGTGTGTAAAAGGCACACACCCCTCAAGGATACAGTTCTTAAAAACGTGGTGAGTGAAAGGAAAACAGAGCTACCCATGACACTAGGACACTGGATAAGTGCAGGCTCAGCTTTCTGGAACACTCACTGTAGCTTTTGCTACATCACGAACTGAGTTCTGCCTGGCTCCAGCAACAGAGGCCAAAGCACATAAGTGAACCACATGGGAGAGAAATGTGCAACAGAGCAGAGACAGAAAATGTGCAACAGAGCAGAGACAGAGAGGTACCCCCAATCCCTTCTGGCATTTGTAAAATAGGAATGACACCAAGAATTAGAGGGCACAGAAACATCAATTTGACCCTCCCGTGGCTAGTTGAAAATTCGAGTTCTAAATGACAGATGCTCTCATCCTAAAGTTGGGATGGCCTCTGGTTGGAACACAAAGGGAGGGATGCTAGAAGAAAATGTGGAAAAAACAAGGATTTGTATCGACAGAATTATTAAGGCTATGTTATCCCACTACAGTACTGAATGCCTGTCACCCCAGTACTTGGAAGGCAGAGAAATTTAGGGGCTTCAGAAATTCAAGGCTGCTGCTGCATAGCAAGCTCAAGGCTCCTTGGGCTATGTAAGACCTCATCAAACAAAACAAAAAAACCCTAAAAACATGGGCTGGAGAGGTGGTTCAATGGTTAAGAGCATTGGCCACTCTTGCAGAAGACTCAAGTTTGGTTCCCAACACCCACATGCTGGTATCTGTTACTCTAGCTCCAGGAGAACTGAAGCCTCCAAGGGCACTAGGCGTGGCTCATATTATATATATAGTTGCTGGCAAACATGCACACATTAAAAATAAATCTTTAATCCCCTCAAATACAAAAGAGCAACCTTTATTTTGCACACGAATAATGTAAATTTAAGTCTTTTAATAGAGATATCTTGGTTTTCATAAGGTAAATGTGCTCACCTTCCATTAGAACCTACTTGGAGGGTAAGGTGTAAGACCCGGAGCTGTGTCATTCCCTGACGCCTGCTGGAGGGTAAAGAGGCCTTTTGAAGGTTGAGTTTACAAGAGCTGTGCTTCAGAGATGCATCATGCTATCACAGGTGAGACCCTCACAGCATTAGAAACTGGTTAGTGCATGAATTTTCCACCAGTGGTCTTAGCACAAAAAAGGAAGTTTGGGAAGATGGAGTGACACCTTTCAGTGTACCTTTTGTGGGCTAAAGTAAAGACAGGGCAGGATGCTGGCCTCATTAAAGATCTGATGTCCACAGCTCTAATGTTTGCGTTCTGCAGGGTTACATCAGACCTGCCTTTGAATTCCTCCAAAGAGGTGACATTAGAGGGCATGGGCTTGGAAACCAGCCATGCCTGCACTGGGATTCCAGCTGTGAGGTGCTAGACACTTGACTCAACCTTTCTGGGCTCTCATTTAACATGCTGATAAGAATGCCTAAAGCTTAACACTTAACACTTAAGGTACAGGGGTCAAGATACACAGAACACAATCAGCGCATCATGGTGATTAGTACAATTATTTTTAGTTAGGAAATACCCAAAGCAGCCTTTGGGGAGAGGCTCAGTCAGGAAAGTGCTTGCTTTGTAAATCTGAGAACCTTAGCTGGATCCGCAGAACCCTGTAAGAAAGCTGGGCATGGTGGTGGAGGCTTGCAATACTAGTGCTGGGGGAGGGATGAGGGCAGACAGACCCCTGGGGTTCACTTCCTGCTTGGCAAGACACTGAGAGACCCCGACTCAAGAAAACAAGGTAGACAGTGGCTGAAATTGACTTCAGACAGTGCACACGCACATACACTTTCTCACACTTGTATACCCTCAGCATGTACACATACACACTGCCTTTTTTAACACTCATACAAAATTCTTGGAACCCGCTTCTCCCAAATCCTCCCAGAGCCAGTAAAATCTTAATATGTTAGGTGTAAACTATGTGTGGAAGCTCGAGCTTTATAAATTTATGTAAGATGGAGTGACATATTTGGTATGTCTTACGTGTTCATTGCTCCCAGAGTGGGGGAAATGTCTCAAGGCACCACTTTCTTCCTGGGTGTCATGACCTTTAAGGATGTCAGTCTGCTTTATGGTGAGTAATGGCTCCTATTCCCTAAGTAACATCTGAGGTTCTGCTGTGATATGTTTTAATGAAGGACTTCTTTCATTGTCTTAAATCATGTGCATGTCTGTCTGTCTGTCTGTGAGTGTATATGACATGTGAGTGCAGGTGCACAGAGAGGCCAGAAGGGGAAGTTGGGTGCCCTGGAGCTGGAGTTACATGCAGTTGTGAGCCGCCTGATATAGATGCTAGGACCTGAATCCCAGTCCTCTGGAAGATGCTCTTAACCACAAAATCATCTCTTCACTTCTCTCTCACCGTGGATACTTTCTTTTTACTACGTCCAGTCACTTTCAGTTTCTTTGGCTTAATATTGCGAATAAACCAACAGGCCCTGTCAAACATATTTGTTCTTTATCTCCACAAAGGTACCTCTTTGTCTGAAGTCCAAATGAAGCTACTTCTGCCATGTTTATTTTTTAAGGACATGCCCACATTCTACCTAAGGTTAGTGGAAAACAATGATAAACATTCATGCCGTGGCTAAGGCCCTCTTCCAGAATAATGCTGTTTAGTGGCATTTGCTGTTTATTTAAATTTGCCGGAAAAATTTATGTCTTAATCTCAACATTTGCAGAAGCTGCAGGACAAGGCTGACAGCAAAGTTCCATATCTTCCAGAAATGTCCTGAGTACCTGCCCAGAAAATTGTGGTGGAGAGATAGCACAGAAGGAATGCAATAGACCAGGTTGGGGGCCAAGATGCCCAGAAAAACAAAAAACAAACAAACAAACAAACAAACAACAACAACAATAAAATAACTAATGGAGACTTGGGTATGGGAGGGGGCAGAGGAAGGAGCAGGTAGGAGGAAGAGAGAAAAGGTATACACAGAAACAACATAGTCACATCTGCTGGACTTCCTAAGGTCAGCACAGAGGCTGGCTCTTAATCTGAGGCTGATGGCTTCACCAGAATTTTCCTAGTTCCCTAGTCTGGGCCCAGTGATGAGGTCATGTAATGAAATGTGCCAACATGGAACTGAAAACCTGCAGACACTTTTGCTCATGGTCTTCTTTTCATGTATGCTCTTGGACAGCAAACCATGGACTTTGTAGTTTTTAGCCAGGGTCTCATGTTGCATAGGTTGCTACAAAACTATGTAGCCGAGGATGACTTTGAATTTCTGATCCCCTTGCCTCCATGTCCCAAGTGTTGGGATTACAGGCTTGTGTCACCAGCCAGGTTTAGGCAGTGCTGGGTTTAAACCCGAAGCTTCACTAATGCTAGTCAACTACTTTGCCAACTGAGCACTGTCCCCAGATTATGTATTTTCGAGAGACCATGTAGACCTAGCATGAAGATGGTTGGTGTGGTCAAAAGCACTGAGAACTTGCTTCTGGGAACACAATTACAGCAGTGAAGAACACAAATCACAAACACATAGCATTCTTTGGACTGCTGGGCAGAGCCAGCTCTTTCTACGTCTGACCAAGGCTGACTCATTTACCTTGGTTCTTTTCCCAAGTCATTTCTGGATCTATGACTACAGTGGTCCACTCACCACCATGAAGCTTTGCTTCCGAAGGCTTCCTAATAGCGAGACAGAACCAAGAGCCTGCCCAGGAGAGCCGGGTTGCATTGGGCATACACTCCATGTGGAGGCATGGGTGACCTTGCTCCAGAACTGGAGCAGGAAGTGGGTAGCGCTGCTCTAGGGGAGGAGGTGTTACAGTGGGACTAAGTGGCCTTTGCTAATATTAGACCTGTTATCAAAAGAAGAGCTGCAGGGCTTTCCCATTCCAGGGGGCCTTGTCCCCACCCTGAGGGCTGGGCAGAGCATCAATGTTCTCTGCCTCACTTTGTTCTGCAGATTTCCAAGGGAGAGGAGTAGAAAGAACATCTTACCCATGAGGAATTTTGCTCAGAACATAGTATCCGGTGTGGGAGTGCTGATATACCTGCAAGAGAAAAGAGAAGAAGCAAGCACTGAGACAAAGGCTGTGATTGCAAACTTTTGAATCCTAACAAACACCAGAGGCCACTGGCAGCTTATGCCGAGGCCTGCAGGCAAAGCCTTACTGATGATTTGCATGCCCTGACGGTGTTACTTTCAGCATTTCCCAGGTTTATCAGGCAGCCAGAGGCTTGATGTCATCTCCATGGCTACCTGGCTAGTGATTAAATTAAGGGTCTGTATTTCCATCTAAACTAAATACAGCACAGAGCTAATGAGGGCACATGGTCTTTGGAGCTCATTGGACATGGTCAGCAAGACCTAGCAGGACAAAAAGACCTTTGAAATTCTGAAGTTCCTGCAGAGTATGACCGGGGGTCCCAAGGGGCCTCAACTATGTGCCTGCAATAAGCATGGAACTGAGGCAAGATAGGCACACTGTCTCCCTTCTGTGCAATCTAATGAGCATCTTCTGGCTTCTGAGAGAGTGCAAGAGGGGTGTCAGAAACAGCTGGTGTTAAAATGGAGCCCCCAAATTTCAAAGGTTCCTTTTGATGTCTTGAGGCAAGAAAATATTTCCCAACCTATAAACAGTGAAGAGAATTCAAGGGGGTGCCCATGAGAAAGAAGGACCAGCAGCTCAGGAAATGTTGGCAGGCCACAGATCTGGGTAGAGCCCCTTCCTTGTAAGAGGGATGTGATCGCTTCTCCTCTAGAGTAGAAAGAAACACTACTTAGCCTCCACTCTTGTACCCGAGTGACTTCTGAGGGCAGACGCCTTGTGTGAAGAGGTGCCCAGCAGCCAGCACACGAGGCTAACTTTCTAAGGATAAGGCTAGGTTTTTCACTACAGGCTGGTCAAGCCACACACATCTGTTGTAGCCTCTTTCTCATGGTTGCTGTAGAAGAAATGGGAAGCCTACTAAGAGCTGGTCTATGAATGTCTAACCCCTAAGACACTCCGATGTTCCTGGATTCCAGGTAATGGAGGGTATCCTTCTCACCTTGTCTTGCCCCAAGAAAGTCTGCAGATTTCAACTTGTCAGACCCCAGAACATCAAGGGGAACTGGTGGGTGGCACATCTTCTATTTAAATGATGGATGCATCTTAACTAAATGTGCCCTTTCACGCAGTTCTTGGAGTCACACATTACTTCCTCAGAATTCATTCCACACCTGTCCAGGAATCACACACAGCCTGGCTGCAAACCATTTATTAACCAAGTGATGTGAAACTGTCCGCCTTCCTCTGGGGCCTGTAAGAATGGAGCCTTCTCTGCCTAGTGGGTCTGAAATGTCATCGGAGCCCCTGCCATGCTGCTGTCTCTCTATCACTATGCTAATGCAATGCTTTACCGTCCTTTTTTCATCCCAAAGCGGAAACTTTTCAGATAATAGGTAAGAGATGCGCAGGTGAAAGAAGACAAGGTAGAGAGTGCCACATGGGGTGATGCATGCTGCTGCTCCTGCTGCCGCTCCTGCTGCGGCTGCTTCTGCCGCAAATAAGCCTCCAAAGGAAGACAGGTGGGATTGGCTAATGCCATGACTGCCTTGTGAGAAACCCAAGTTCTCTGCATCTACCTGAAGCCATTGCTAGCTTTCTCTGTAGATCAGGGGACGATTGTCACCCCTTTCCACCTACCTGGAAACCACCACTGGATGTACAGTAAAAGTACCCACCAGCACTGATTTATCCTCTCAAGCCCTGAGATCTGTATTTGAAACATTTCCTGATAAGATAGAGTGAACACTGGCCAATGCATCTGATGGATGTCCACTGGCCACTGCTGTGTGCCAACGCATTGGAGAAAGGTGTGTGTCAATATCTGGATCAGGAAATTGACGAAGTAGGTCAGTTAATAAGGTGAGGAATAGGAGATGAAACCATACCAGAGAAAAATAACACACGAGAGGAGCATTTTGTAAAACAGAAAGGTTCACGGCACAAGGGCTTACACATTGAGATGTCAGAAGATGTTCTTGACACCTCACTGTGTGTCATGAACAAAACGATTTTAGTTGTTCTTTTCCAGGGTTTATCCAGGAACTGTATATCAATCCCCCCAAACTGTGAAACCCATATTCTGAGTCCCTTACCATTGCCATATTTGAAAATTGTCTTTATATAGGTCGTTAAGTGAGTGTAAGGTCATTGGAGAGGGTACTCCTACCCTGTGACTGGGCGCTTCGGACAGGGGCAAAGAGGGGTGCTGTGATGGGTCAGTGAGTACAATACTTGCCACACAAGCATCAGGACCTGCCTTTGAATCCCCAGAACACCTGTTAAGCTGAATATAATAGCACACATCTGGAATTCCTACACCCCTACGTGAAATCCGAGGCAGAGGCAGGTGAATCCCCTGAAGGTCGTGGATGGGCCGTCAGGACATGTGCAGCAGTGGATAGTAAAGGGAGATCATGTGTCAACAAGGTGAAGGCAACAACTGGTCTGCAAGCTTGTAGAATTGGCTTCCACACCAATGCTGGGGCACATGTGCTCACACATTCCTTCATCCTCAGACACACACACACACACACACACACACACACACACACACACGGACAGATGGACAGACACACAGATACACAAACACTCACAGACACATACACATAGACAGAGACACAGACACATGAACAGATACACAGACACACAAACACCCCCCCAAACACATACACACAGAAATAGAGAGACACTCATACATACATACATACATACACACAGACAGACAGGGACAGAGACACACATACACACAGACTCAAACACAGATATACACACATGGATAGACACACACTCACACACAGACATTCATGGACAGAAACACACACATGGACAGAGACACACACACACACACACACACACACACACACACGGACAGAGAAAGGTGCAAACTGAAGGAGGGTGACATGGAGAGTCACAGGAGGTTCCTGGTGGGAAGAGTGAGGTCTACATGACACATATAAAAGTGGAATGCCAAGAATGGCCAGCCATTGGCAACCATTAGCAGCTGGAAGATACCAAAAGGGTTGTCTCCTATAGGGCTCACAGTGCTCTGACCCTACCCACCGCAAACTACATTGGGCTCATACTAGGACCACATGAGGTCATCTTCCAAAGCTGTTCATTATCACAGGTCACTATTCACTTGTAACTGGGAAGGTGTAAATAGCCGATTGAGACTGGAGTCCACCGGCATCATTGCTTAGTTACTGAAATCTAGTTCTGCTTCCAAGAACCAGATCCCGGTTGCTGCTTTTGAAGCAGTGACCTTCTGACAGTCAGGAGATGTGCTGGTGCCCATGCAGGCCTCCTTCCTTCCAAACCTACAGCCCTGTGGGTTTGTGATTGACATTCCCTTGAATTCTTCGTCTGAATCTGACCTTCTTAACAATGTAAGAACGGAAGGACCTCTAGAACTTCCTTTAAATCAGTTTCATAGACAGTCGGGTATTGTTTGCAGCCAGCAGCTCAATCGACCCTTCACACTGGCAGATGCCAGGTCCACAGATCCAACCGACAACAGAGAACATTTGACAACAATTTGTGCATATGCTGAATGCATTACAGGTGGTGCTATCTCTTGTCATTGCCCCAAACAACGTAATAAAACACCAGTTCTTTCAACATCACAATGGGCATTATAGGTGATTTGGAGATGGCTGTTCTAGTTTCATCTCTGTGGCTGTGATAAAATTCCCGACAAAAGCAACATTAAGGGAGGATGGGTTCATTCATCTTACAGGTCCACGTTATAGTCTGTTATGTGGCAAAGAGAAGGCAGGAGCTTGAGCAGCCAGCCACATCAAGTCAAGAGCAGACAGAAAAATGAATGAATGCATGCTTGCCTGTGCTCGGGCGGTTCTCTGCTCTTACACCGTTCAGGACCCCAACCCAGGGAATGGCACCTCCCACTTTTAGCCTGGGTCTTCACATATCAAGGAACACAATCAAGACACCCCCCCAGACATGCCCACAGGACAATATGATCTACACAATCCTTTATTGAGAGTCTCTTCCCAGGAGATTCTAGATTGTGTTAAATTGGAAATCAAAATTAACCCTTGCAATGTTTTAAAGTAGCTGAGCAGTTCTTGCAAAGGTCATCTATACATTCTCCCACACATTGTACGTTGGAGACATCACCTCCGCAGATGGATACCCTGATAACCCAGAGCCAATTCCCTGTGCATATCCAGGCATGACTGAATTCAATTTAAGAAGACATTGAGAGCAGTGGAATCAGTTTAGAAAAGTGAAGATGCCCAAGTCTTTCCTGAGGCTGGCATTAAGGTCTTTCAGGGAGCAAGCTAAGAAATAATTCATTCAACAACTTCAGGAAGCTGCTGTGGGCTCATGAGCATTCAGAGCCAAGCACTTTTGGGAAATCGACATGTGCTGACAATCTGGAAAGTTCAAGGAGAGACTCAGCCAAGGCCTATAGCCTCCAGATGGACAGATGGTGGCCATAGGAATAAGTCCCTGCCCTGCAAAAAGCATCATGCTCCCAAACCCAGGGGCACTGGCTCTGCCATGAGTCTCTGACTCTGCTAAGATCAATTCTGGATTCTCTGGGCAGCTATACCTGCATCTCAGGAAGCTGGCAGCCAGCCTACCTCTCTTCAAAAGTGCCTGGGGGAAAAAGCTGACATTAAAACTGGGATTGGGGGAGGGTCTGGAGAAATGGCTCAGAGGGTGAGACTATTGGCTGCTTCTCCAGAGGACCCTGCATCCGTTCCTAGTACCCTCATGGTGGCTCACAATTGTCTGCAACTCCAGTCCTAGGGAGTATGTTGCTCTCTCCTGGTCTCTGCAGGCACTACATGCGTATGGTACAGAGACATACATTCAGGTGCACACTCACATACATAAAATAAAAATAAATATAAAAAAACTTAATAAAAACCTAAATTAAAAAATCTGAAGTGGGTACTGGGGATGTGACCTAGTGGTCGATAGCTCATCTTTTGGGCCAACAAAAAAGAAGACAGGCAGGGAGGGGAAAGGAAAGGGATAGACAGGAAGGAAAACTGGAGGGTAATGTATGCTAAGAGCAGCAAGTCGCTGAAGGATAATCACTGCACGATTCTGCTTACATGAGGCCCATGGGGTGAGCATATTTATGGCAAATGAAAACACAATGTAGGGATAGAGAGATGGATCAGCAGTTAAGAGTACTGGCTATGCAATCATTAGGAGCAGAGTTCATTCCCACTATCTGTAGAACAAGCAGGGCATAACATGCCCATTACTCTACCCAGTTCTAAAGGATGTAGAGGCAGGAACAATTTCAAGGTTTGCCGGCTTCCAGTCTAGCTGAAGAAACAAGGATCCCTGTCCCAAAGGAGTAGGTGGAGAGAATAATAGAGGAGGATGTCAGACACCCTCTTCCGGCCTCCTTGTGCATGCACATAGGATGTAAACACCCCGATACAAATAACAACAACAATAAGTACATTAAAAATTAAAAAGCAGTATCTGGATTTGGTACCCAGGGCAGGAGGCAAGGGCAGGGAGAGCTACTACCAAATGCCTGCAAAGTCCTCCCTGGGGGGTGGTGAAAACATTCTATTCATAGATGATGGTGACGTCACACAGCACTGTGAAAGACTGTGCTTAAGGAGAACACAGCTGAATCACACACTTAGAGATGCTAAAACGATACATCCCATTCTATCTTCAGTCTGTGGCTGTGGTAAACACCATGACCAAAAACAACTCGAGGAACAAAGGGCTTTTACTTTCAGGTCACAGTCCATTACTGGTAGAATTCAGGCAGGAATCTGAAGCAGAAATCACACAGGAATGCTGTTTGCTGGCTCGCTCCCTGGCTTGCTCTCAGGCTCAGCTTACTTAGCCTTTTTATACAGCCCAGGACCACCTGCCTCGGGTGTGATGCTGCTCTCAGGTGGCCCACCTATATTAACTAACAATCAAGACGATCCCCACAGACATGGCCACACACCGGTGCCATCTTGGCAGTCCTTCCGTAGACACACCTTTCGCAGGTGACTCTAGGAGATGTCAAGTAGACAGTGAAAGCTAACTAGCTTATCCAACATAGATATGTAGTCACCACAAAAGGCAGAGGGGGAAGAGTGGATTTGTGATATATTTCAGTTCAATGCAAAATTAGTGCTCATTTAGGAAGATTTAGAGGCCTCTACAATAAACAACAAATCTCAGAGGGCAAAGATTTTGCAAAGTTTGACAGTCAAAAAGCTGTCAAGTGAGTCCTTGTCCAATGCAGTCTCCACTTACCTTACTAGGGAACCCATATGAAGCCTAAGCTGTCCATCTGCTACATCTTTGTAGGGGGCTTTGGGTGCTCCAAGGAATACCCCCCCAACTATTGGCAATTATATATCATTGAGCATTCACAGAATAGGTAGGTATAAATCATTGGAACCATCTACCAAGACTCTCCCTAAAGATTAACTACCCCCATTCCTTTATTCTTTTACAGATGAAGGGAGCCTTTAGCTTGAGAGTTCTGTTAGTGGCAAAGATGAGCAGGAAGTGAAGCCTCCTGATACCTAGCTAGATATTCGGACCTCAAAACTCTTCCAAGAGGCACACTGAAAGGCTCTGTGAGGCCCAGAGGGAACTGTGGATACTGAAGCACCAACCAAGGACCATGCATGGATTAGACCTAAGCCCCCTACAAAGATGAGCAGATTGGCAGCTTAGGCTTCATATAGGTCCTCTAGTAAGGGAAGTGGGGACTGCATTGGACAAGGACTGACTTGCTAGCTTTTTGATTACTTCCCCCTGGCAGGATTGCCTCATCAGGCCACAGGGGAAGAGGACATGCTCAGTTCTGACACAACTTGATGAGCTGGGGTGGATGGGAAAGGGAGCTCCCCTTTTCTGAGGACTAGGTGATGGGAGAGGGCAAAAGAAAGGGGGAAGGTGGGACTAGGAGGGGAGGAGGGATGAGGCTACAACCAGAATGTAAAGTGAATAAAAAATAAATTAATATTTTAAAAAAGGCTCTGGGAAATATATTTTTATGTTCTGAACCTCCCTTGCTAATGGGAGACTCCAGTTGGCCCTAACTAAGCACCCAAGGCATGCCCCACTCTATGAAACCCACCCAGAGGATTCTTATATGTACCTGTCAAGCTCAGCCTCACAGAGACCCCTGGTGGGGGGCAGAAAATGAGTAGTCTACACACCAATGTGGCCTTTGGAAGACAGCCACAATGGCCATGCCTTGCCCACTTTGTGATGTGGAAGGCACATCTCCAGGAAGCATCTGGCAACAGTGCCACCAGCATCAGGCCTTTTCCTTCTTCTACCATGTGACTAGCTCGTAGATAGGCTGCTCTGCATAGTTGCTGCTACTACCCGAGGATATGCTCGTTGAATCCAACATTAACCTTTTACACTCACTCCCAGGAGAACTGGGTTTGCAGCCTCTAGTGATCGCTCAGCTGTTGGCTTTCATTTTAGCACAGACAATAAAGGACCCCAATTCAATTCCAAGCAGAAGCTTCTAGAGCAAAGGCTGGACAATGTTGGCAGAGAAAACAAACCAGCAATAAAAGTCAGTAACAGCTTTCAGGATAACAAAACATGGGATGGATTTAAGGGAAAACCAGTTCTCTTACATCACAGTTCCACCTGGCGAAAGGGGTAGGGTTTCCGAAAACACAGCCACAGGGTGGAAGGCCCCTCTCTGCCTATCTGCTGTTTCAGTAAGAGCCTGTTAGTGCCCCATGAAAACAGACTGCAGCTCTTCTGTGCTTGATCCCACCCATGAACAGGGCACAATGAACCAAATGGACCAACCAGGAAAGAGGGGCTTATTCTGTGGCCTGATTATTGGAGATCAGAGAGGAACAGCTGAGGAACTGGGGGTGACTGAAGAACTGTGGAAGGAAAGAGCTTCATTGAGAGGGGGCCTGTTGAAGGGAGGATGGGAGGGGGGAGGGATAAGGGAGAAGAGAGGGTCTTTCAAGGCAGGTGTGGGAGGGTGACACTGGTGACTGTGGCCATAGAAGCCCTGTTGACCCAGTGAAAGAGCCTGGAAAGAGCCATGATGGCTGTCTCCCAATCCTCCATGCCATCCTTCCCAGTTGTACTATGGAGGGCTCAGTGCTCAGCTCTGTCAGTGTCTCATGTTCTAGAATCAAGAGGCTTTGGGGTGTGTGGAAATGGATTTGAGCAGAAGCTTGAGCAAATCAGGAAATCATAAAACCCTGGGTGAGGCATGTGGGGCTCTAGATAGTGTGAGACCCTGGCTAGCTTTGGGAGTCAGAGGAAGCCCTCACTTTAGAGATGCACACCAGCCACGGAGACAGGCGGATCCCGCTGGGCTCTGTCACTCCTGCTTGACGGTCAGAATAAAGAGCCTGTCAGATACAACTTAGAAGTTACACAGTGTCTGCATGGGCTGAGTGCTTGTGTCTCCACACGTTGAAGCACTGGTCTTTGGCCCTCCTGTGTGACAAGATGGCCTCAGCAGATGGTGCTAATGGCAGGTGGTTAGAATTGCATGAGGTCGCTTTTGGTAAGACAACCATTTTTACTATGTTAATCCTGCCAAGCCATGAGCATGGGAGAGTTTTCCATCTTCTGATAGCTTCTATTTCTTTCTTCAGATACTTGAAGTTTTTTTCATACAAGTCTTTGACTTGCTTGGTTAGGGTTACACCAAGGTACTTTATGTCCTTTGTGGCTATTGTGAAGGGTGTTGTTTCCTAATTTCTTTCTCAGCCCTTTTGTCTTTTGCATATAGGAGGGCTACTGATTTTTTTTAGTTAATTTTTGTATCCAGCCACTTTGTTGAAGGTGTTTATCAGCTGTAGGAGTTGCCTGGTAGAATTTTTTTTGGGGTCACTCATGTATACTATCATATCATCTGCAATTAGTAATACTTTGACTTCTTCCTTTGGGAACTGAATCCCCTTGATCTCCTTTAATTGTTTTATTGCTCTAGCAAGGACTTCAAGTACTGTGCTGAAGAGATATGGAGAGAGTGGGCGGCCTTGCTTTGTCCCTGATTTCAGTAGGATAGATTTAAGTTTCTCTCCATTTAGTTTGATGTTGGCTATAGGCTTGCTGTATATTACCTTTACTACATTTAGGGAAGTGCCTTGTATCTTTGATCTCTCCAGGACTTTAAACATAAACAAATGTTGAATTTTATCAAATGCCTTTTCATCATCTAAGGAGATTATCATGTTTTTTTTTTTCTTTCAAGTTTGTTTATATGGTGGATCACATTGATGGATTTCTGTATATTGAACCACCCCTGCATACCTGGGATGAAGCCTACTTGGTCATAGTGGATGATATCTTTAATGTGTTCTTGGATTTGGTTTGTGAAAATTTTTTGAATATTTTTGCGTCAATGTTCATATGGATGATTGGCCTGAAATTCTCTTTCTTTGTTGGGTCTTTGTGAGGTTTAGGTATCAAGGTGACTGTGGCTTCATAGAAATAGTTTGGTAATGTTCCTTTTGTTTCTATTATGTGAAGAGTATTGGTGTTAGCTCTTCTTTGAAGGTATGGTAGAATTCTTCGCTGAAACCATCTGGCCCTGGGTTCTTTTTGGATGGGAGACTTTTGATAACCACTTCTATTTTCTTAGGGGATATAGGACTATTTATTTTATTTACCTGGTCTTGATTCAGCTTTGATAAGTGGAATTTATCAAGAAAATTGTCCATTTTATTTAGATTTTCAAATTTTATGGTGTATAGGCTTTTGTAGTAAGACCTAATGATTGTTTGGATTTCCTCAGTGTCTGTTGTTATATCTCCCTTTCATTTCTGATTTTGTTGATTTGGACAGTGTCTTTCTGCCTTAGTTTGGCTAAGGGTATCCCAGAAGCAGAAAGACACACACTTATATACTCACTTATAAGTGGATATTAGACATATAATATAGGATAATCATACTAAAATCTGTACACCTAAAGAAGCTAATCAAAAAGGAGGAACCTAGGTAATATGTTCAATCCTCATTCAGAAAGGCCAAAGGCATAAACATTGGAAAAGGGAGGAAACAGGGAATAGGACAGAAGCCTACCACAGGGGGACTCTAAAATAGAGTCTACCCAGCAGGATAGCAAAGCAGAGGGATGCCTTCCTGTTACTTTTCACAGCACCCGGTGACTCCCCAGTCATCTCAAAATACAAGTGTTAATGTTTAGTAAGTAATTGTACAAGATGACATGTGCCTGTTGCTAGACTATGCCTCACAGTCAGTAACAAGGGCAGCTGCTGCCTAGGGCTGGCTGGCTGAGGGCTAGTCCAGCAGCACTTCTCAAGAATGTTTGTAAGAGACCAGGAAGGAAGAAGAAAATTCTACAAGTAAGACATAGAGCATCTCCCAGGGTAACCCACAGAGCCTCAAGGTGTATTTCTTCTCTCTGTCCCTCCCTCCTCATATAAGCATCTGTGTTCTCTGTTTTGTGGAAGATGCTTCTTTGGTGTCAGATATGAACAAGATGCCTCTGTTCCTTCCCAGCTCCTAAGGGAGTGAGGGACAGTGACCCACATGAGTTCATAGCAGTGTCTTGTTATTCACCTGAGCCATCTTCTAGGAAAAAAACAAACAAACAAACAAAACAAACCAATCAACCAAACCAAACCAAAAACACCTCACCTACCTAGCCACGGTGGTAAGCAGCATGATTCACTGTCATATCACTTATAAACCAATGACTCAGAAGTTGGAGGTTGACGAAGACTCTGGCCACCAAGTGCTCGTTAGCCCTGGACATGGCTAACCATGTGACCTATCGGTAACACAATGAAGGAGGCAGTGCCATCTCTAGCAGGTAACCAGATCCATGTAGCACAGAGGATGAACTTAACGAGCGTGAGCTTGGATTTAAAAGACCGTGTAGATAAAGAGATAGTGAGAGCTGTAAGAGAGGTAGTTCAGTGTCAGTTCTCACAAAGATGAGGCGCTGGGAGGAGGAAGAGGCCTGACAGGTAAGCTGCTGAGATGCAAGTAAAGGAAGTCACTGAGCACCCAGGAACAAGAGACCACGATAGAAATTTTCAGAAGAGGAAAGGTAGGCACCACACACACACAATGTGAAAACACAAACTGGGATTGTTTTCACTTGCATTTCGGTATAACATTTTTAGTATCACTAATGTACTACCTCAACAGCAAAGGTCAAATGCTGCCAGAAGCCAAGAAGAGAGTTCTCAGAGGCAAAAAAAAAAAAAAAAACAAAACAAAAAACAAAAACAACTTCATCTGCTGCAAGAAATAGCAGATGACTTGTCAGAATCTGGGCACCTTACAGGGTAGGCTTTGACCATTCCTTATTTTCTCCCCACCTTGGGCCACACTTTCTTTTTACCCCATATGGCACTAGTATACTGTGGCATCAGGTAGTTGTTCATTTTCTTCTCTCCTGGAGTGTTTTCCCATCCATGTTTCTGGCTGAGAGTAATCCTCTGCTTAATGTAGACTCCATGTTAAGACAGTGATGAAGCCATTGGAACTATCAAACTCTATGTGTTTCTGGGGAAGAAGAACATGCCCTCACACAGGCTAGACAAGCATTCTACCACTGACATGCACCTTGAACCTGTCTAATGCATTTAAAAAGTGTGTGTATGTGTGTTTCGCATGCCCACATTTTTCTTTTTTTATTAAAATTTTCTTTTTTGTTTTTGAAAATAATTTATTTAATTTTATTTTATGTGCATTGGCTTGAAGGTGTCAGACCACCTGGAACTGCTTACAGACAGTTGTGAGCTGCCATGTGGCTGCTGGAAGTTGAACCCGGGTCCCTTGGAAGAACAGACAGTGCTCTTAACCACTGAGCCATCTCTCCAGCCCAAATTTTTATTTTTTTTATATTAATTAGAGTTTATTCATTTTGTATCCCAGCTGTAGCCCCCTTCCTCATTCATTCTCTCCCAACCCCACCTTCTCTCCCTTATCTCCTCCCATGTCCCTCTCCAAGTCCACTGGTAGGGGAGGACCTCCTCCCCTTCTGTCTGACCCTAGCTTATCAGGACTCATCAGGACTGACTGCATTGTCCTCCTCTGTGGTCTGGAAAGGCTGCTCCACCCTCAGGGAGAGGTGATCAAAGAGCCAGCCACTGAGTTCATGCCAGAAGCAGTCCCTGTTCCCCTTACTACGGAACCCACTTGGATGCTGAGCTGCCATGGGCTACATCTGGGCAAGGGTTCTAGGTTATCTTCATGCATGGTCCTTGGTTGGAATATCAGTCTCAGAAAAGACCCCTGACATGCCCATATTTGTATGTAAGTGTGCATGTACCATTGCGGAGTACAGCAGAGCATTCTATGTACCCTTCTCTATTTTTTATCTCATTCTTTGAGACAGGGTCTTTCATGGTATCTGGAGCTAGGATGTCAGCTAGCAAGTCACAGTGATTCTCCTGTCCCTGATCCCCATGGCACTGGGTTATAGGCATGCAGGCAGCTACACTGGCTCTCTACATGAGTTATGGGGACTTGAGCATGCTTGCCAAGCAAGTACTCTAGCTAGTGGCTACACACAGGAACACACAACAATTGTGACAGCATGCACAAGACCTCCACAAGCCTCAGCTGGACAAAATCCCAGCATAGAGGGGAGGAGGTGGGCATGAAGCCCCGTCACTGAATTTTACTAATGTTTCGTTATGTATGGGCATGCTGTTTAGTTCCTTAAGAATATTTTGGAGGGGATGAGGTTTCTTCACTTACCAGCCCATCTTCAAAGTGATTTACATATTTATAATTGTTTTCTGCAAGTTTTTCTCTGAGAGTGGCTTTCCCATGAGATTTCCTGCATGGATGGCCCATTGAAGGGATTTGCTGGTGACTCTGTGAGTACCATGGGGATCCCAGGTTTTCTGGACCAGAATATGTTCATGTTACTTCTATATTCCCACCTAAAATCCTGACCTGTAGCAGGTACTTAGACTCATCTAGTGTAATTCCAACCTTTTTATTATTTAGAAAACAATTTATTAATTTTTTGCAATTAAACCATAGGGTTTAAGACTTTACATATTTAGTACAGTGTGCTGACCCTGTACAAATCATAAAACAATTTGAATATTTCTGGACCTATCAATTTCTGCACAATATGGTAAACCAGGATGCTTTTCTGTACAGGTAACAACATTTTGTATTTTCAAAAATTATTCATATGAGATTGATAATGTAGGATGTATTCACTAATGGCAGCAACAGCCTTCAAAGGTTTTTACACTTGTATTTTCAGTACCAATTAATCCACATCTGGACACCGAGTTCACTGAGGACATGCCTATTGAATAAATACACACATCAAAGCTGTCTTAAAAGCCCAGGAAGCCTAACATGAGCAGACTCCAGACGACAGACTGAAGAGTGAATGTGTCATGCAAGCACTGAGGTACCATCTATGGGTGACCAAGACTCCTAGCAATGGGGTATATGGGACCTGAAACAACCACCTCCTGCAATCAGACAAGACTTCCAGTGGAGGGATGTGGACACCTACACACCCATAAAACCTTTGACCCCCAATCTGTTCTGCCTACAAGATGTGCATGAATAAACATAGAGTAGAAATTGAGGGAATGCCCAACCAACGACTGGCCCAAATTGAGACCCACACTATGAGAGAAAGCCCACCCCTGACATTATTAATTACACTTACCTCTTATACTTGCCTAACATAACTGTCCTCTGGGAGGCTTCACCCAACAGCTTATGGAGACTGATGCAGAGAACCACAGTCAAACATTAGGTGAAGCTTGGGGAATCTTGTGGAAGTGGGGGAGGAAGGATTGAAGAAGCCAGAAGGGTCAAGGATGCCACAAGAAGACCTGGCAACTAACCTGGGCCCACAGGCACCCACAGATCAAAGAGCAGCCATCGGAAGGACCTAGGCCCCTACACATATGTAACAGATGTACAGCTTGGTTCTCATGTGGGTCCCCTAACAACCGGAGCAGGGGTTATCTCTGACTCTGTTGCCTGCATTTGGATTCCTTTCCCCTAACTGGGTTGTCTTGTCTAGCCTCAATAGGAGAAGATGTGCCTACTCCTTCTTTAACTTGATATGCTAAGGTGGGTTGACATCCATTGGAGGCCTCCTCTTCTCTGAGGAGAAAAGGAGGGAGGATGGGGAAGGGAGGTGATATGGAGGGACTGGGAGCTGTGGAAGGAGGGAAAGCTTCAATTTGGATGTAAAGTCAATAAATTTTTAAAAGAATATTTGTCTTTACAATAATCTGTAGTGTTATTATTGGAATTCTTAAACATGATTGCACCATATTAGTGTTCTCTGTAAGATTTCTTGTCTTATATCTTAGTTTAATTTATAGTTGGCTGACAAGTCAATTATAAATTAGGATAAGCTAAACAATTTTCCTGTGTGAACACTTTCAACACCCTGGAAGGAGCCCAATTCTTTCATTTTTATTGCTATTGTCAATGGATCTGGTGTGTGGTAATATAATTTTGAACTGTGGATAAACGATGCAATATTTAACAAGAAAAAAGATAACACTATCCTAGGATTAGAAAATAATGAAATAATGATGAAACAATTATCAGAAAACTACAATAGCTGTGAACTGTAGGCACCCAACAACATGGCCTTATAAACACATAAAGCAAAACTCACAGAATGACAAGACTTTAAAATGCTGTTCTCAAAAGCTGGTAGGACAACCACACTAAAACATAGTATTTCAAGGCCAATGAGATAGTTCAGCAGGCAGTGACACCTGCTGCCAAGCCTGAGGACCCAACTTCAATCTAGGGGACCCATGTGGTAGGAGGAGAGAACCGAGTCATGCAAGTTGTCCTTTGACCTCCAAAAGTGCACCATGGCAAGCAAATGCTACCCCTCAGTAAATTAATAAAAAAATGTAATAAACATTTTATAACTTGTATTTCCAAGCTACGGCTAAGACGTAGGGCATAATTTAGAATACAACTCAATGATTCTGAATTCATCTCTATGTTGGAAATTTATCAACATATAGAGCTAAGGTCTATTTTAGCATACCCTTTATTGCTAGCATATGACTATTATAAATTTTTAACTTGTAATTAATTTACAGATTAGTACATTATTAATTTATCATAAATAATTTTAACTTGCACAGTGCACTGTTAGAAAATCAATGTATCTTTTTGTTAAAAGACCTGCAAAGCATGTGCAAATGTATTGACAAAAAGACGTTAGTACTAATCATAATGTAACAGTAAAATACTTAGCACTCACTGTAAGAGGATACTTCATATCAAGATTAGATGCAGCTAAAGCAACAAAGGGACATGGATAGCTTTTCTTGTAGCCAAGAGAAAAGATTAAGGTTAAGGCATTGTCACTTCATGTCAAAAGTTAGAAAAGAAACCAAATGTAAAGATGATACAAATTTACAGCACCTTCTTGAAGACTCAGGAAACAATGCAAAAGGGAGAGGGGGAAAGAGTGTTAGAGCCAGAAGAGAAGAAGGAGAAGGAGAAGGAGAAGGAGAAGGAGAAGGAGAAAAGCAGAAGCAGAAAAGAAGAAGAAGAAGAAGAAGAAGAAGAAGAAGAAGAAGAAGAAGAAGAAAAGGAGAAGAAGGATAAGGAGGAGGAGAAGGAGAAGGAGAAGAAGAGAAACTGACTATAGGGCAAGACAGCCATTGTAAACGGGATCTCACAGCGGCTGTGGTTACCTCTGCTGGGCCTGCCATGAGCTAATCATGGCTAGAGGAAGGGGTTCATGCCCTTCATTCTCACTGAACCACTTGTAACTGATAAATTTCGGTTGGGGGAACAGTCATTACTTTTAGTTGAAATGGTGAGCCTCAGTTTCCAATAAATAGCTCCCAACCCAGACAGCTTTGGTTAAAATCAAAGGTCTCACAACAATACAAAAAGGCCTGAATGGGGGAAAGAAAACTTCACAAAGGAGAAAATATGTGGTAGGGTTTGGGGAGACATAAAAGAGCTAGGAGTGAGATTTAACAATGCAGAACAAGTTTAATCATTAAAATATGTTTTATAAGACAGCAAAAAAAATAAGGCAAGGAAAGTAGAAACAAAAAAGTGAGAAAGAGATAAAGATACAGATATGAGGGAGGGAGAGAATGGCAAAGATGGAAAGAAACTATAGTGGCAGGCAGAGGTATTTGAAGATAATATACATGCAACTTTATGTAAAGATAAAGATAAACCAAAAAAGTAACAAACAGTATTAATAACAAAACATAAAGGGTCACTGCATTAAATTATCATATGAGAAGATGTGAAAATCCATTATGATGAAAGCTTAAATATAATTGATAATTTTCCAAGCACTTATTAGAGTTGGCCTAGGAAGTCTATGGTCAAAGCGGAACCATAGCCACTGAAGGACCTGCAGTAGTAGTTTAAAGGGAACCAATGACCCATTTATAGACACTCCCCTGCTTGTGAACTAATTAAAAGAAAAGTAGACAAAGACCTTTAATCCACTCAGCAAAGTGCATTTTAAAAATATTTCATATTCAATTACAGCATATTACAAAAATCAATAATAGTTGGTCAACAATGGTCATTTTATTTAAGTAAATCACTATGGTATTATAATAAATAAAAAAAGAATACCTATGTGTGTGCTGAAAAATTAAACTCTGAAGATACAACACAAAATTATGATTTAAAGCTAAGATCGAGGAGACATTTGGGGATTATGATAGTTTGAGTAAGAATGACTCCCATAAACTCATATATCTGAGTGCTTAGTTACCAGGAATTAGCACTATTTGAAAGAATTAGAAGGATTAGGCGTGCAGCGTTCTTAAAGGAAGTGTGTCACTGTGGGCTATGAGGTTTCAAAAGCCCATCCAAGCCCGAGTCTCTCCCTCTTTGCCTGTGGATCAGGATGTAGACCCCTCAGTTCCTTCTCCAGCGCCATGTCTGCCTGCATGCCACCATGTTCCTCACCATAATGATAATGGACTATTCTCCAAAACTGGAAGCAAACCCTCAATTAAATGCTTTCTTTTATAAGACTTGCCTTGGTCACGGTGTCTAGATCTGTATTTTCAGGCCCCGGTCACTCAAAATTTCTCCAGAATAAACTTCATTATTCCCTTTAAGGTGAAAGCTGTGGGTTTTTTTTTTAACATGGAAAGATATGATTTCTCTGTTCAACAGTATTTAGATATGAACACCAGCAAACACTGGATGAAGCTGGAAGACTGTGTTCTGACTCAGGTGAAAGCAGATTAGTCTCACAGTATCAGAGGCGGTTCCCATAGCCTTGCCATAATGGCACGTGTAAGTTACTCCAGCATGCAGAAGGCTGAGGCAGGTAATCAGTTAGCCTGGGAGTTTTAGACCAACCTGGGAAACATATCAAGACTCCATCTTTAAATAGATAATTAATGAATGAATGAATAAATAAACAAATTAATAAGAAATTAAAAGGAGATGCTTCAGGTAGAAAGAAAAAATAGAGAAAATTTATTTTCATAATGAAGATCAGCAATTAAGAGATGGGGGCTGGGAAAGGATTCGCAGCACCCACATGAAAAGCCAGGCACTTTTTAAAGCCTGTGATACTTGCTCTGGGGAAGCAGAAACACAAGGTCTTAGGATTGCTGATCAGGTGGTCTGACTAAATCAGTGAGCTCCAAGTTCAGTGAGAGACCCTACCTCAAAAAACAAAATGGAAAGTGATCAAAGAAGACATCTGACATCACTCTCTGGACTCCATATGCACATGTACTCATGCACGCACACACACACACACACACACACACACACACACACACATGCACACACATGCTAAAGAACAAAGAAATAAAAACACACAACTTTATGTTTCCTTTAAAGACAGATGAGTTTTCTACTTTAAAAATAACGACAACAACATTATGGGGATTTAAGCACACATGGAAATGAGATGCAGGACAAAGAATGAGAAAGCAAGGTGCACAGACTCTGAGAGGGTTTTACACTCCATGTAAGGTGCTGTTTCACTCACAGGTGAACCATGACAAATTGAAGATGTTCACTGTAAATAGGGTGACTACAGGGAAGCAAGAGGAAAGCTGGATGATAGCCCAGTGCAGACAGGAGTTTGAACAATGACCAACTCCAGCGATGTGATAGGACGGAGAAACTGAAGCAAGAGGGCAGCTGGGAAGCAGAGGGAAAGGAAGAGCAGATGTTAGATCTAGCGCAGACCACCAAGGGAAATGGCCTGCACCAGAGATCAGCAAATATTTCCTGTGAAGGGACAGACAGCAAATGCTTCATGCTTTGCAGGCTAGAGTCTGCAATAACCACTTCGGGTCTGCAAAACCAGCCTTGACAACACATAACAAATGCTCCCAATGTTTTCCAATAAAATTTTATTTACTGAACTGGGCAGTGAGTTAAATTTGACTTTGGGGCCATAGTTTGCAGATCCTTTATCTAAACAACCTGCTTAAAAGGCAGAGGTTGCCAAATTAAAAAGAAAAAGCAAGATCTAACAATGTGTTACTAAGAAAAAACACTTTAAACACAAGCATGTGGAGAGGTTAAGAGGAGGGAAAAATCTGTGTCTTGAAACACTAACAGAGCAGGCTGCAGTGGCTGGATTAGCACACAGTGTCACAGGGAACGAGGGATATTAGCAGAGAGGTGTGCAATCAGGCAGAATCAGGAAAGGGCCAGTTCACCAATGAGGCACATACGCCTTGGATGTACGTGACAGTGCCAACACCAGCAGTCACTAAGGAAAGTCGCACAGACTAGAGCAGAAGGCTACAGTTGCTAAGTAGGGGGAGGTTGCAGTCCTTTGCAACTGAGGACAAAAGTAGGCAGAACACATCATTCGGTAGTAGGAAGCATGGTCAAAGACACCCGAGGAGAGCATCAGCAGCTGAGAGAGAAGGCCAAGGCCCTTGCTTCTGCTCTCCTGGGCAAGCTCACTGAGCACCTAGGCTGCCTTCCAGGTATTTACAGAGATGCCCCATTTTCTTTCTTCTTGGTGCCATGTAGTTGTTTTGTCAAATCAGAGGCAAAAAAAAGAGAGAGTGTTTGAGCACTTCAGAGCAGAGGAGTAGGGTTCAGACCCCCAGGGTCACCACCTGTACCTACTGCAGTGTGGTCACTTGCCTGGATTGTGCCCCTGAGAGGAGTTAGGCAGAGCTGAGCTCCTCATCTGACACGGGCACATCCTGGGAGCCAGGTGGAGCTGAGTCTGATGCTGCCTTGGGAGATCCCATCCAAATGGGCAGGGGCTTTTCTAAGAGAGACCAGGAGCTGCTCTTGGGGCCCCTCTGCACACAGACCCCTTCTTTCTAGGACTTGGAGTAAATGGCAGCACCACAGATAGCTGTTTCATGACAGGCTAAGGAGGAACAGGTCAACTTCCTGAAGACATGCAGACTATGAAGAAATAAGCAAAGCCACAGCCCACAGGCTTCTCTGAGGACCCTGTTCCTCAGAGGTGCACATGGCTGGGCTGGCCTGACACTAGAGCTGACTTCCACAGTGCGAGGCCACCAGTCTGTGCAGTTGCTGGGTTCCTTTCCCGAGTCAGCAAGATGTACCTGGCAAGGCTTTTGCTGGGATGATGCCCAAGGGTCCCCAGGAGAATGGCAGGCTCTTGTCTGTCTGAGCTGCTGGAATCTATTTATAAGCTTGTTAATTTCATGCACCACTGTTGTTTAATTAGAGTCAGTGACACCAACAAAGGTGGACTAGCTAATGGGCACTGGGCTGTAACCTGGCTGTGGCCATGCTGCTACATTCTAGACCTACACAGGTGCTAGGAGGAAGGCCATAAGATGCACTGCTTGAGATGGCTGTCGACATTTATATCACAAATTTCAGCGATAGATTAAAATAAAAACACATCTATCTATCTATCTATCTATCTATCTATCTATCTATCTATCTATCTATCTATCATCTATGTATGTTTATTATCTCTATCTAATCTTCTATTCATTAACTATCTATAAATTGATTTTTATTTGTGTCTCTATATGTGTGTCTACATGTCTATACGTGCGCATGTACCTCCAGAGGACAGATGAGGGTACAGGATCCCCTAAAACTGGCATTAGGGATGATTGTCGGCCCTCATGTGGATGCTGGGAACCGAACCTCAGTCTTTTGCAAGAGCGGTAAGTGCTTTTCTGAGCCATCTCTTCAGCCCCTCAATCAGTGTACCTTCAAGCTTCCTGAAGAGGTTTATATGTCATGGCTTGTAAATTACAACCCTTGGAGTTTGAGCTGGTACATGTGAGACCACACTAGCCTATAATTTGGTAAACAAGCATTTCACTGTTTTAATAGACATTTAGGCAGTTGGTGTTGACCAAACCTGCTTGTTTTGCTTCTCTGTTTTCCAGGGATGAAATTCTGTCTCTTACAAAAGAAGCCCTCAGTTCCAGAACTACGTGTGTTGTTTTGTGTGTGGAGGCAGCCAAGGTCTCGGGGTGGGGTAATCTGCTATGGCTAGCATCCTCACAAAGAGGAAAGACTGAAAACACGGACAGACATACCTAACCATTTAATGGGTTAAGGATGGCAGAACCACGGAGAAGCGGCACATGCCACTGACCACCAGCTACCTCCAGAAGCTAGGGAATACGTCAGGACAGATCCTCCCTCTCCTGCCCAACAGCCCAGTGTGCTAGCACCTGAGCTCTGGCCTCCACAGCTGTGAGGTGACAGCTTTCGGCAGTTAAGTCACTCGGTCTGTAGTGCTTTACTCTGAGGAGCACAGCTAAGTTGAGTCTCCTCTGCTCAAACTGTGACTCACTGGGGCTCCAGCCATGGGACCACTGTGCACCACAGTCATGTTTCTGCAGCCCTCCACCTGAGCCTATATCCCTTGTCCGTCCATGTGTCTGTCTTTCTCACCTTCGCCCCTCTCACTTTCACTTTCTCACCCTTTTTTCTCTCTCTCTCTCTGATACTCTTCTTCTTCTTTGTCTCCTTTTGTCTCTGTGTTTTTAGTTTTCTGTATCTGTCTCCCTCTCTTCTCTGACTTCCTCTCTCTCTGCCTGTCTCTCTCTCCCTCCTCTTTGTCTCTGTCTCCTCTCCACTCCCTGCCTCTATTTCTTTGTATTTCTGTATCTGTGTGTCCCCTCATCTTTCTCCTCTGTCTCCATCTCTAGGTCTGTTTCTGATTTCTCTCTCTTTCCTCTGTATCTCTGTATTCTCTGTTTTCTCTCTTTATTCTTTCTGTGTCTTTGTCTCTGTCTTCACGTCTGTCTCTTCTTTCTCTTTCTTTGGTGTCTTTGTATCTCTATGTCTGTCACTCTCTTCTGTCTTTCTTCCTCCTTTGACTATGTGTTTCTCTATGTCCCATTCTCTCTCACTGAGCTGGTGCCAACAGGAGCTGGCAGTACTCACTGTTCCCTCTTCTGCAGGGTGCCCAGTGGTGCTGGGATGTTCCATAATGACTGGGACAGATTTTTACATAGTCATTACATAGTGACACTAGCCAATGGCTAAGCCAAAACTTTATGAGAAGTTTGTTCATATGCTTCTTTTTACCTCATATTTTAAACCTCATAAACTAAAAACAAATGGACCAATAAATGTAATCTCTGGTACTTTTAGATATGTGAGGTTTCAGTCTAATGTCCTTGGTTCCTATTGGTTTTAATAATGCTCTAAACATCATAGCTATTTTAAAATTATCAATACCGAGTAAGAACATTAACATCAATTGTGGTTAAAAAAAATCCCACAATGTCAATCAAAATATTAATGCTAAGACTTTCACTCATTCCATCCCTGCTCTAGGTCTGGGAGTCCTGTCTGAACTCAGGTCTCCGCATATGGTCCACCAGAAACTAGGAAAAGTGCAGTACTGGTTCATTCTAGATCTGCTATTCCAGGAGAGACCCTAGCCACCACAGTGCTATTAATTGGAGCTGTAAGCCCCATACTGTAAGTCCATACTGAGAGCTCACTGTATATTTAGTGCTATTGTGGGTACTATGGAGCAAGGGAGATGGAGACAGCAAAGTGAAGCATATTATTTCATGATGCTTAAAGCTGGCATCCACTGTGTGCACTGAAGAAGTAAATAAAAATGCAGGAGTGGATATCATTAAATATCAGAGTCAGAGGACCTGATAAGCACTGCATAAGCTGCAGTTCCATGTTGGATCTTGAGGTAGCACTATTCCTAATTGTCTGAGAAAGCACCAAATTGATTTCCAAAGTGGTGGTACAAGTTTACATTACCACCAGCAATGGAGGAGGGTTCCCTTTTCTCCACATCCTCTCCAGCATGTGTTGTCACTTGAGTTCTTGAGCTTAGCCATTCTGATGTGTATAAGGTGAAATCTCAGGGTCGTTTTGATTTGCATTTCCTTGATGAATAAGGATGTTGAGCATTTCTTTAAGTGTTTCTCTGCCAGTCAGTATTCCTCTATTAAGAATTCTCTGTTTAGCTCTGTACCTCATTTTTAAATTGGATTATTTGATTTGTTGCTGTTTAACTTCTTTGAGTTCTTTATATATTCTGGATATCAGCCCTCTGTCAGATAGATGTAGGGTTGGTGAAGACCCTTTCCCAATCTGTAGGCTGTCGTTGATTCTGACAACAGTGTCCTTTTCTGAGACTGACACTCCAACTGAGGACCATGCATGGTGATAACCTAGAACACCTACACAGATGTAGCCCATAGCAGTTAAGTCACCAAGTGGGTACCCTAGTAAGGGGAACAGGGACTGTCTCCGATATGAACTCAGTGGCTGGCTCTTTGATCACCTCCCCGTGAGGGGGGAGCAGCTTTACCAGGCCACAGAGGAGGACATTGCAGCGAGTCCTGATGAGACCTGTTAGGCTAGGGTCAGAGGGAAGGGTAGGAGGACCTCCCCTAACAGTGGACTGGGGGAGGGGCAGGGAGGAGAAGAGGGAGGGAGGTCGGGATTGGGAGGGGATAAAGAAGGGGGCTACAGTTGGGATACAAAGTGAATAAATTGTAATAAATAAATTTTAGAAAAGAGCTCTGTCAACAAGGAGCCTGACACTGGATGAAGCTCACTGAATACTGTACTGGAACCACACACCCAGGTATACCTCTTTTTTACAGTTTCTCTGCTGAGCAACTACATGATTATCATCAGAAAATATATATTAACTATGGGAAATGGACTATTTTCCATTCATTCGTCCATTCATGCATATATTCTTCCAGTCATTCACACATTCATCCATGCATGCAGTAGTTAATTCATGATGCATGTATGTATTTGCGTATTCATTGACTCATTCATACACACATTCATTCAGTATTTGTTTAACTGACATATTCTCTGCCTTCAAGGAGTGTGAGTCTAGCAAGAGCTACCCTTCATCCCATAATCTGTCATCAAATGACAGGGACGGCATTAATGCACAACGTCCCAGAAATACTTGGCTTCTGGTGACTTACTTTCACATCTGCCAGCCTGGCTGTCCTTCCCTGGTGCAGGGTTCCTGTGAATCAGCTTCCAGGCACAGACAAGACCTCCTTGTACGGATGATGCTCAGAGGCAGGTTGCTATTTTTCCATGTAAGTGCTGCATTTTTAAACTTTATTTAGATATACATTGGTCGTATGTGTCTGGGGTCCACAGAGGACATAGGATTTTAGTTTGCTTTGATTTCTTTAATGTGCACATCCTGAAAGTCTGAATGAACAGCTCGCTAGGCTGACAACCACTGGTCCATCATCTCAGTGAGTCCCATTCGTGAGTTGTTCTGCACAGTGACTGAGAACCAGCTAAGCCCTCAGCAAAATCTCCTATATCTTACCTTTTCAGAGATTTGTCACCTGGTCCAGGGAGATATTAGTAGCTTAAGTCAGTTAAGTGCTTGCTATGTAAGTGTGAGGATCCAAATTTCATCTCAAGACCACATATAAAGCCAGGCATGGTGGTGAGTGCATGGAAATAGAGGAATCCTATGACTTGGGCAGGCAGCCTAGATGAATCTGTGCACTCCGGGTTCTGCTGAGACGCTCTATTCGAAAACAAAGTAGATGATGGCTGAGTAATGACATTCATGGTTGACCTCTGATCTATATAAAAACACACTCATATATGTACATGCATACTCCATGAACACACACATACACATATACACACATGGGAGAGGGAGGGAGAGAGGGAGGGAGGGAAAGAGGGAGATAGAGAGAATATGAACCTATGATCCTGTGCGAGTAGCTTTCACACGCCAGACTTACTAACAATACATTACACATCATTATCCAGCCAAGACCTGCTGTTCTGTCTCATGCCAAGTAAATCAGATACTAGCTGGCTTAGAGCCCTGGATATAATGGTGCCATAAACTACATCTGTAGTAAGGAAAGGCAGCATTGGCACTGGGATGCAGACGGATCTGCATGTCAGCAACACCTGTCAGGGGCCCTCACAGGGCCTCCTGCCGTGCTGACACACTACCACATGGTTAGCAAGGATGCTGGGAAGGCTAATTGAGCATGCAGCTGCTTCTTCCTACTGCTTACCCCCATCCCCGTACTGCTCCCGTGTGGGTGTGCACTCACCTGGACACAGGTGAGCATGTTTATTCTGTTCACGCCCTAACACCCTTTGGTCAGCCTGTCAACAGAGGCTTGATTAAGGAGGAGGTGCATCGCTCCAGGCAGCCTGCACTGTGGAGGAGTGTCACCCCTCGTGTACTCATTCCCTAAGCAGTGTTTAAGGGAGTCTGGGAGAGAGTAAGGAAGGATGAATGCTGCCGGGGGTGACCCCGAGCCTGTCCCTGCATTTTAAAGACAGGGTACCCAAATGTCACTCTGTTGGCTGGTTTAGAGCATTCACAATGTGGCCCACTGGCCAACTTGCTCCTCCAATAGCTATCACTCAGCCCAGGGCTGAGCCGTAGTGCCACTGTCACTTTACCTCGGGGCCCATGTCACACTCCCCTCCTTCAGAGTCGGTTTTCATGTGACTGGGACGGCCATCCCTGCAGGCTTGCCTCTTTGACCCCTTTGCTCTGTCCTTCCTGATCCCGTAGGGCACATATCACCCCAGAATATTACACACCACTCCTTTATGGTTTCTTCCTGAGATGTGTCATTTCAGGGGCCAGAACTTTGCCTGGTTTATCCACTGTGGCATTCTCTGTGTCTGCAAGAGTGTCCAGCAGACACTGGGGCCAAGTCATGTGCCACAGGATGGAGAAGTGTTGCCTGACATGAGCCAGCTGCATTGCAGCAGGCTGTCCTTCCACTCTTCATTGTCACTGAAAAATCATTTTGTGTTTGTGTGTGTATGTGTTTGTGTGTCTATGTGTATGTCTGTGTTTATGTGTGTGTATGGGTGGATGTTTCTATGTGTGTGGTGGGGGATGGTTGGGTGTGTACCGTGGTGTGTGTATGTGTGTTTGGACATCAAGAAACAAGCTTGTAGTGGAAGTTTGGTTTGGTTTTTTTAAAACTCAGTTAAGTTATGATATAAACTTTTTTTTTAATCACAAGTGTGGGAGTTTAGTTTGTTGTTTAGTAGTTTGTCCACATTGACAATTGTCTTGTGCAGGGGCATGGTCTTTGCCAGCTGGAGTTAGTTGAATTCTGACGACTCAGATGGGTTTGAATGTGAGAGCCCAGAGAGAAAGGGTAAGGAGGCAGATGGAAGACTGCTTGCTGGTTTGCTGGTTACCTGGACTGCTGGATATCCCAACAACCGAGATTGGTGTTGCTCCCCAAAAGAACCCGATGACCCTACCCAGAAAGAGCAAAGAGGTCTACATCCCCTTTCTCTTCTAGTTTTCTTTCTCTCCTACTTAGGGTTGTGGGGTTGAAAGGGAGGTAGAAGCTTTAGGAACCTCAAATAAGTTGAGTTAAAAAAAAAAAGCCTAGAGTCTACACAAGCTCAGGTGTCAGTTCTACCTTCCACCTTGTTTGAGACAGTGTCTGTTTCTTGTGTGCCACTGTGTATGCCAGGACACCTGACCCATAATCTTCAGGGGCATTATGGTTCTTTTGGTTCCATCTCATCATCACAGGAATGCTGGGACTCCAAATGCATGGTACCTTACACACCCTTATTTGGGTTCTCGGGATCTGGGTTCAGGTCTTTTTATTTGCACAGTAAGTGCTTTACATGTTACCCACCAAGCCATGGCCACATCCCAGTGTTATTTTCAGTGCCATGGCTTAAACCATCTATTTCTCTTGACTTCTGTCTTTCTGCTTCCTGACGTCAGTGAGGAATGTTTTAAGTCAGAAGAGATGTGGTGAGTGTCGGTGCACCACTACTGGTGGCTAAACAGGGTGCCGAGTCCAACCCCCATTGCTCAGGGCTTTGCAGGGATTCAAAAACAGACCCCTAGGGCCTGACATCAGGTCCTGGAGTCCCCAGCAGGTGGACCAAGGGGTCAGAGGAGACTAATAAGGTCATTCTGTTGGAGGTCTCGCTCCTCTGTACCAGTGCTCCTGCAGGGTGCTGACAGGCTGTGCTCTGACTTACCTATCTGTGTGTCTGAGATATAGTCTCTGTGTGGTACCCAGGCTGGACTCAAATCCCTGATCCTTCAGGGATCCTTCAGCATCGGCCTTTCGAGCACTGTCTGATGTGTCCATCGAGCCTGTCTATGATCTTACTTATACTGTAGAGAGCACAGGGACCAGGGCACCTAAGCCCTCCTTCTGATGCCCTTCCAAAGTCACCCTGTAACCCTAAACAGGCTGCCTGGAGCTCCTTAAATAGAGTTCTGCTCCTTGGCTTAAGCTGTTAGGATCTGTCCATGACAGGATGACCTTTTTCTCCCTGAAGACATAAAGCCAGAACTTGCGGCTGGTGTTTGGCTCAGCAGCTGTAGCCTCCTCTGCTGGCATAGGGCCAAGACTGTTATATTTAGATATGGAAATATCGATACTACTGAGTCAGTGAAGCCTTTATCTTGACAGTTGAACTCCCAGCATGCAGAAGGGCAGATGCCAGCACCCCAAATCTAAGGATCTATGTGCCCTTTGTCCTCATGCCTCCTTCCTGACTTCTAATGATCTCTTTCTTTCTTTTCTTTTTTCTTTTTTTCCCAGAGAGAAGCCACAGAGAAACGATGCCAGTTAGGGCTCCCTGATCAGTTTCAGATCAGCCCTATGGATATCACTGTCAACATCATACTGAGCAGCATCACTGCTACCTTCCTTATGGCCAGTTGGTACCCCCGCCATCATCATGGTCACTAAAGACACTGTTGCCTCCAGTCATTACCTATTGCCACTGGTCACCATGTTTAAGGTTAAAGCCACCCCTCAACTAGGTCTTAAGTCTCCCTCTATAGCTTCTCCCCTGTGCCCAAGATGTCCTACAAATGGGTAGTGGAAGGGAACTCGAGGAGGAAGCTGATGCCATCCAGTTTCTACTCAGGGTCTCTCAACCTCTTCCTGGTGCTCTTGTGGCTTACTCTGAGATTCACCAGCTTCAGTGGTCTCTAACCTTACTGCCAGTAGTAAGTACAAAGACACTTAAAGGAAGGTGCTACACCTACCTTTTTCTCATTTTTAAATTACTTTGTTGAGAATTTTGTGTAATATATTTATATCATACTCATTCCCCCTCTCCTGGCCCCTCCAGGGAAACCCATCCCTCCTTCCCTGCCCATACAACTTTGCGTTCTCTTTAGTTTTTTTCTTTTCAACTCATTGAGCCCACTTTATGCTGCCCACATACTCTAGGATGTTTGGGCTTCTACTGGTGCATGGTCAACTAGCAGGGTCCCAATTCCACAAGATGAAATCCATATTAGGTACCATATTCTCGACCAAAAACCCATGGCTAGACAGGTCATAGGCACTAAGGGAGAACATACTGCTATAATTCTAACTGGATATCATCTTAAACTGATGTCTGATGATTTACTGCTATAATAATAGAGTGATGAATCTCTCAATTTCCATCAGAGAAGCTTCTATTGGCAGTATATGGTAATTAATATGGCTCCACAACTGGTCAAAGTACAGAGAATAAGAGATGGCAGAACACTCATCCCTTAATGAGACATTTATATCATGCCCCTCCTCCCCTGGCTCAGGGATCATTGAGGAAGAGGAGTGGAAAGATTGTTAAGGTCAGAGGTAATTTAGGGTCAGAAGTAATGGATGGCTACAATGGAATCATATGTTCTGGACACATCAGAAGAGCTACACAACTATAATTCTTGGTTTTGCCTTCTAGATGAAGCTTTATTCCTCCTCTGGCATATCCCAGGACCCAAAGCTGTACTACTCACTCTCTTCTTGTCTGTCTGCTCCTATCATCATTTAGCATAGCCTTCATTGTTCTGGCCCAAGACAATGCAGTCAGTAAACACAGACAAACAGAACAGATCATTTTAGCTTGAATAAATAGTGCCTTCCTAATAAAGCAAGGAAAACTATGCTGCCAAGCTCTGCTCTTCCATTTCAACTACAGGTGCAGCATGGAGACACCTTCTGTTCAGGATAAACTTGACCGATGCAAGACTGAGAGGCTCTGAAGAGGCAGTAAATGGTGATGCTTAAGCTTGCGGTGGGGGGGGGGGTGTTGACAGCAGAAGAGAAGCTCCAGAAAAGACTAAGAGGTAGTTTTTGGCTAATGATAAACAGGCTTGGGGTGGGATGTCTCGTCCATCCACTGTGGGTGGCACCATTCCCTAGGCTAAGATCTTGAACTTTATAAAGAGAAGAGCATAAGCTGAGTAGAAGCGTTCATCTCTCTGCTTCTTGTATCATGTGATCATCTGCCTCAGACTTCCTACTGCTGTGACTTATCTGACGTTGTGACTGTAACATTGAACTGTGAGTCCAAACAAACCCTTTCTCCCTTATGTTGCTTTTGCTAAGATGATTTTTTTTTAATTAGAAAAATGTATCTGTTTTTTTATCTTTTAAATCTACTCTGTGAATTTCATAGATGTATAAAATGTATTTCACTCACACTCACCCCACACTTCCCTTCATCCTACCCACTCCCCCAGTGTCCTCGACCTCCACATCTTCCTCATTCCCAACCTCATATCTTCTTACTATTTTATTTTTCATATAACCTGTTGAATCCAATTAGTGATACCCACATGTCCATGGGTGTAGGTCTGCCCGCTAGAGCATGGCCAACCTACCAGGGCCCATAGCCCTTAGGAAACACTTTCTCACTGCAACATAAAAAACAACTGCCACAGATAAGGGCCAATTTTCCATAAGAGTGACAGTTCCAGATGCTGTAGCAGTATCTTTAGTCTTGCTTTCTAACTTCTTATTTTGATAAGATAATGACAGCAGATGGCAAAAAGGGCTCATTTTCCTAGTGAGAGGAAGGACCTCCCTGACTCTCCCTCAGCACTGCTCCATTCACAAAAAGAAATAAGAAGCCAAGCACATTAGATCAGATGGGATAAGATTTGAACAACAGAGGACAGAGCACTTGGCTGTGCGCAAATTTCTCAGCTAATGACTTCAATCAATTTTTCAGACACTGCACAAGGTCACTAGCGGGTGACCCAGCTGCCAGAAGTCTGGAGACATGGCCAGGGCACGTCCTCAGCTATGTAAAGGAAAGACCAGAGCCAAGCAAAAGCACAGTCCTCAGGCCTGTGAAGGTCATAGAGTACGCACCACCAAAAGGATGCATTTGGTGTTGCAGAAGGGCCATGCCATCTCTAGGTGGCCAGTGGTTAGGGAATGAATGTGGGAGGGCTGCCTGGAGTGGGGGAGAGCTGTGTAAACTTAATCACAATCAAATAATATTATGAATTGAGTCCCCATGTCACACCAGTGACATTTGAAGGGCTGAATAGCCCCATGTGGGTAATGCTACCATGTCAAATGGTACAGTTGTAGCCTTTGACAGGGAACCTTGTTGCATTGTGGGTAGGACAGCACCCAGCAGAGGAAGAGTTTTAAAATGCACACTTGAGTTAAAGAAGACTCAGTAGAGTCAGAAGTACAGACCCGGAGCCGCTGACTGCAGAACTGAGTGACAGCAGTTCAGAGAGTTTGCCCCATGAGATGTTGGCCAGACAGTGATGTGAACACCTTCAACTGTCTTTCTGGCCCCCAAATTCTGACTTGAGACCCACAGGATATATTAAAATATGCAGCATGCCTGGGTCTTGCCCATGTGTTATCACTTCTGTGAGTGCAGCTCTGTTATGTCAAGAGAACACTGTTTACTTGGCTTAATGCTTTGGCTCTTACATCCTTTTTGTCTCTTCTTCTGCAGTGGTCCCTGAGCCTTGGGAGGGAAGTGGATGTGGTTAAAAACTCAATGTATAAGATTTTGAAGAACAAAAATAAATAAATAAATAGATAAAATAAATAAATAAATAAATAAATAATTTAAAAAAATAGGCACAAATGGCACATGGAACAGTACACCTTCCTGTGGGAAAAGTCTTCCGACCTTCCTACACACCTTCTTAGAGTGCATTCACTCACTAGCCCCACCCAGAAGGTGGAATGCTGGGCTTGATGGGATCTATAAAGGGACACTGCAAAAGCTGGTGAACCTGGGCCAGCAGTCCCCACCATTCCCTCACTTGGTGAAATATCAAAATAAAAATAACCAACAAGCCCAGGACCAACACACCCAGTTGACAATTAACACCAAGGTGTGGGTGAAATGGCTTATGCAGGCAGGTTTCAGTGACCAGATTCTGTTTGGGTTGACAAATGGCTTAGCAAGAATGGAGCGATCCATTCCAGTTTAATGAGACTTCTGCTCATTAACGAAGAGAACATTTATCACCAGTGTACAGGTATCTGTGTGGGTGTCATGATCATGTAGTAAATGACAGAGACAGTTTTTGCCTCCAGACACAGAGGAAGGGTATATCATTACTTTAAAAACCACAGATTTTGATTTAATGAGACCATGGCTTAGAAACACACACTTGATTAGTTCAGCAAGGCCCATAAAAAGTTGGTTTCCAGGGAGAGGCCAACTCCTTCAGTTTGCTGATCACGACTAAGTTCTGGGTATGGAGCAGACAGCTCAGTATAACCTGCTGGATGAAGTCATAGAATACATCAGCCATAGCTATGCCAACAAAGGCAAGAAGAGTCTCAGACATAAGAAACCTAAACTGAGGGTTACTTCTTTCTGCAGGACTGTGAGAAACTTTAAATGTGGGGGCACTGAGGTATATGTTCCATCCAGAAGCTTGCCACAGGGCCATTCAAGAATGCATGGGGGAAATGAAGTTATCTTGTCCCCTTGTCAGGCTTTCCAGAGGTCTGTTGTAAGCAACCCTCAGAGCAAGTCATTCTAGACAATTGAGGTTCCATCCCTTCTTCATGGTGACAGTTCTGGGATGCCCTGGAGTGGCTCCAGATGAAGTGAAGATATTCTGCCAGGGTTGGTGAGAGCACGTCTCTCAAGCGGCACACAATGCCTGTGTGTCTATTAGGCATTCGAAGTGAAGCTCGCACTGTGGTTCTCCACCCGGACACCGCCCCACAGCTGCTCTGCTGTTATCCGGGTGGGCACTCGTGCCTGGATAGCCTAAGCACCTAAATCCTTGTCCCCACTGCAGATGCAGCCACACACCTGTTTCCTCAACAAGGTCTAGGTCCTCAGGACCTGTTCCTTGCTGTGCCTGAAAGAGATCCACCTGTATGTGGCAAGCAGCCAATCTTATGTTGCACCTGTTGGCTATGGATATAAATCTACATATGGTAGTTAAAAAAAAAAAAAAGAGTGATGTCATAGAAAAAAGTGGCCCTGAGCAAAACAGTGGTCTCTAGGCTTGACTTTACTATTACCAAGACACATAGGTCTTTTTTTTGGGGGAGGGGGGGACAGGGTCTTATTACCACGTAGCCCTGATTGACCTTGAAGTCATGCTCTGCCTGCTGAAAGCAGAGCTGTGCCACCATGCTGGCAATTGAACTCTCTGGGCTTCACTTTCCTTATCTGTACAGACACAAGTGACCAAGTCAACTTAGTCCTTATCAGTTCTATGAGGATGTTTTGCAAAGGACAGAGGAGGCTAGGGGTTGGGAAACAAAATGGGGACTGGGGTAGCTACACAGTACAAAGCAAGGAAAGGAAGAGAATCTCCTGGTGGTAAGACATGTCCTCCTGAGTCAGGAAACATGCCGAGGTGCATGCTCTCCAGGGCCTTTTCCTCTGGCTCTGCTCTCCTGCCCCAGAGATGACACCATTCAATAGGACGCTGGGAGGATGGACTCCAGGCTCATTGGCGGTCTTAAGCTGCTACCTTCTGTGCACCTCAGATCCAGCTCAGGCCTACTGTGTGACCCAGGCTGGTGATCTACCTTCTTCCTGCTGAGTAACAGGCCACTGCAAGACCCACACCCTGCCTCCAGCCTCTGTAGGTTTTTAATGGTGGCTCACAGGGCTAGGCACTGGCTCAGCTTCCCTCTCCCGGATATCTGGTTCTTGGGGTGGCTTCCCTTTCTTGTCAGGCTTTATGAAGGCAGAGATTCTGCAATGGGACCAAGGCGGGGTTGTCAGTAAGGGCCACCAAACTGTTGACATCAAATTTACCCATTTTTTTTGGCCCATCTTCCAGTTTAATCTGTTATGACATATGACACCAAATGGTGAAATATTTAATGTCATAAATATGAAGCCAAAACAGTACTGAGGAAACCTGAGATTTCCCTCATATCTGAATGTGAAGATGCTCACTTTGAAGCTGGCCCTGAAGGTTTAGATACCATTCATTGGCATGTATGTGCTGTTCTAAGAAAAGGCCAAGCTTAAGGGACAGAGGAAGGCCAGCAGTTGCCAAGGGCCAAGGATGGGAGAGATGCTAGCCTACAAGGCCAGCCCAAGGATGTTTGAGATCAATGATTCATTTCAGGACCCAGATTTGTAGTCTTGGTTACAGGTCTCTACAGGCCTTCAAAACTCACAGAGCTGCAGCAGACACGAAACTTATTACTAGAAGAGGAAAATAGTCAATCTGTGCTACAGGGTATGACAGTACGTTTCTTAGTTGAAAGCAAGAACAGCATTCCTAACAGGTGCATGGCACTGCAGCAACAGGCCAATGGTAGTGGCATTTACATCTGGGGCACTTTGAGCTGTCAAGATCAGCTGTGAGGCATTCTTCAATATTTACTGTGTTAAAGGCTTCCTCTCAGGAATGGCAATGAGACACACTTCATCAGAATAGATCTCTGGTCTGTGTGGCTTATCTAGAGCCCATCTGATTAGAGAAATTAAAACCCCAGAAGTGGCAACTGTTTCCAGCCATGACAGGCTTTCTGAACAGCGTGGAACAACATTCCCTTCACACTGACTCTCCTGCCCTGGGAGGGGCCTCAGCACTGACATTGGTGACCCTACTGTGTAGTGTGTGTGTGTGTGTGTGTGTGTGTGTGTGTGTGTGTGTGTGTGTGTCTGTGTTCTGCAGGGACAGCTATGGTGCCTGCTGGGCTCTGAAAAGTCCTTTGCGTTCTCAGGCTCTTTCGTCCAAGTCAAACTGTTGCAAGTCATCATGAGACTCACAGTACCCCTTTGTCAGAGTCCATCACAATTGGGTGTGTGGACTCTAGACATTTCCTCCAAGAAGGAGGAGTGTAGAAGGCCACTGGACCCCTACCTAGTGTCTGGCACCTCCCTCTGGACATTTATCTGAGATCCTATTCTAATTGTGGTGTTCTCTGGGCTAGAGTGCATAGCAGGAGAAGAGGGCGGGGGCTCTATTCATGTGGCCATAGAGAACAACCATCTATGACGGTGAAGACTTTCTAGTTCTGATGATTTGGGGTGATCCAATGAACCCCTTATGAATGCAAGCAAGCCCCATAAACCCACTGGCTCTCCAGCGTGAGTTTTAGTCTAATGAAACTCTTGTTTCCTCATTATTATATTGTCCACGTGCCCTAGGGAAGGAACCTTCGCAGCACTTAGCAGGGGTGTGGGGGTGGGGGAGCATAAGGGCTCTGAAACCTTCCCAAACCTGTGTGGTCAGGGAATGCTCCTGTTGAGGGGACCTGTGGGGGTTGGGCCGACTCTGAGACTAGTGAATGGAGGAGGCAGAGTGCTGATGGTGGAAGGCACAGTGAGGACACCGCCTGGAGCTCAGAGCAGCACAGGGCCTGTGGGAGCGCGGCACTGCAGCGGACACTGCTGGGCAAGGACCTTTCTAGAAGACAGCCACAGAAGACGGTAGCAGGGGAAAACTAATCTGAGGAATGGGTTACCTGTCTGGCAACAGAATGGTCACCCTGAAGGCAATTTGGAGAAGACAGGGTAGTGTGTGTTGGTGGGACGTATAATACAAAGTGTCCATGGGGAGGTGGACATGGCGACAGGGGTGAGCCACATCAGACAGTGGTGATAAGGAGACATGGCATTAATGAACATCTGGAGAGTGGTAGGGATGCCCAGGCTAGGGTGGACACAGGCCTAGGCTAAGAGTCTTGGCAAACGGGTGTGTTTTCTACTGCATTGATGTTGCAGGCAGGAAGGAGCCAATCTGAGATGAAGAGATGGGTTCAGGTTATACTCACTGTGTCTGAAGTCACTCCAGGCTGGAGGGGGTTGTGGGAACCATGAGAGTGAAGCCGTCGTGAGAGATCTGCACAGAGGCTGGCCTGTTTGTTGGGTCACTGCCATATTGTGTCTTATACTTTGGAGCACACACAAACTATGTCTGACTGTCCCTCCTGCATGGAAGGGTTGGACAGGGCCTGAGAATCAGCAAGTGGGACAGTTCCTTCCAGGTGCTTGTGCTGTCAGCCAGTGCCCTAAGCAGGGACTGCAGCAGTAGCTAAAATGGTTCAGGGACAGTATATACTTGAGAAGTTGACATCCCATAAAACTGTGAGGAAGATCCACCAAGTCTGGGGACAGGATGGATTCTTGGCTAAGAAGGTAAAAGAGGCAGCTGATGACAGCTGAGCACGTAGACAAGATGCCCAAGGGGAGGGGAAAGTGACCTCAATTCTGCCATGAGGCCATGGGGCTTGCAGCAGAGAAGCCATGAATCCAGGGGCAAGGAGTGTGCTGGTAGACTCCCCCACTCTCTGTGGTGGTGGAGGAGAGTGCGGAGGCCTGCTGATCCAGCACATCAGATCATCACGCCCAGAGAGGTGACTCCAGAGTGTGACTTGGCACCATAGCCTCCAAGAGTACTGGAGTCATCATCAGCCTCCTGAAGGCTCAGTGTCTTCCTCTGTAAATGGGAACAAAAAGGAGGGCATGCGTGGCTGTTAGGAGGTCTGGGACTTAGCACACAGCAGAGGGCTGGGTGGGAGACTGAAAGGAAGAGTTGGGTCCATATGCATCTGTTCTCTGCAGTCTGACCATGATGGAGAGAAGGGGAAAACTGTGGGTGGAGGCAGAGCTCCACTGTCTTCACTCTGTTTCATGATGGAGGGATCCGAGAACATCTGAATGTTTGAAGGAGGAAGCTGAGTGGAGAAGTAGCAAGCAACAGGGCCAGGAACCCTTGTAGCCCAGGCATGGACAGGGAAAATTCATGAGAAATGGTATCTAGTTCTGGCTACTCCTCTTTGATGACCACACGTTATCTCTGAGACCTTCCAGCTACTATCTCTGAGACAATCCATCTCCACTCAAGAATTCCAGTATCATCATATTTTATCACTCTAAGATTACAAAAAAAGGAACAAAAAGGACCATGAGAGGAGAAGTGACCTTAATCAGAAGGGTAGGAGGACAGAGGGCAGGAGAATTCATGTGACATGAAAGCAGAAGAGAGGCATCTGGGGAAAGGGTGGGGGTCAGCAAGAGATAATGGGTTGGAAGGATGGAGATGTGGAAGAATGAAGACAGGGTCTAGTGACAAATGGGTTACACCATTCTGTAACCCATTATGCTATAAGCTAACTTTAATGTTAATAATAAAAGCTTTGCTCTGCTTTTGATAATGGGTCATCTCTGGCAGCTATCATGGCAGCCCAAAATCATGGAGAATGTTGCGAGCAAAAGTGCCAAGCAAAGTCACAGCCATGTCTCAGCAGTGTTCTTGCTCCACCCATCCTAGTCACCTCAAAGAATGTTGTGTTCCTGTGTGCTGTTCCTTCATTACATAGCAGACTGGTGGAAGAGTAACAGCACAAACTCTTCTCCTCCACCTTCAGAGAAAAACTCTGTGTCTCCAAATACACACACATACATGCACACATACATGTACATGCACACACACCCATATACATGCATACAAACACACACACACATACACACACACATACACACACACATACACACACATACACACACACACACACACACACACACACACACACACACACACACACACCTGCAAGCAAAGTCTTGTAGCCTTGTAAAGAGGCACCATGGACCTGTCAAATTACACCCGTATAGTAGTAGCAAGGCATTGAGGGGCCGAAGGCGACATGTGATTTAGGCATGGTTCAGTCAATTCAACAATTGCTCAGCCATTTCTAGAGGTTCAAAACTGTAGCAATGTGCATAGTTCAAAGTGTCACCACAGCAGCTGTAGCAGCAAGGCCTGCTAAGCTGTGCCACTCTGTGCATTAACATTCAGAGCCTGCCAGAACATGGCCAAGGGCTCCATTGCTCATGCTCAGGCTTTTTATGATAATAAAACTCAGCAATAAAGCAAGCTGTAAGGTAGAAACATTGCCTTCTGGAAGATGAAAAACCTTTTGCTCTGTGAAGGACCAAATTCCAAAGCACCTGCCATAGGATGCCGCCAGGGCCAGAGACTGTTTAAAGAATTCAGCGTCTTCACTGGGGAACACACTGAGGACCAAGCAGGGACTCAAGGATCTTGAAATTACACCCTGCAAAGTCTGTTTGCTACTATTGAAGTCATCATTCTGGTTGCCTAGAAGAAAAGCAAGCATGTATTCTAGAGTGTTTCTGGCAGTTTAATATCACTTGTGCTAAGTGGACAATTGTGCCATACACACAAGGCTGTGGGCGGCATCATACATTTTGTTAGAGCATTTCTGTGACACAATGAGGGCAGAATCACAAATGGAGTTGTTCCTATCCTACCATACTTACTAATCCTCATGGTTATCAGAAATATGAAAATCTCCAATCACAAAGTAGGGATAATGGCCCACAGTAGGTCTCCAAGTCCTAATTGTTTGCTCGGATGGCTAGGGTAGCTTACTGCATATTAATCAACCTTGAGTCTCGGCATTTAATCAGCTCACCCTCAACCATAGACTGCAGAATGGGAAATGAAGAACAAATCTTCAAGGAAGGAAGGATTTGAGTCTGTCTTCCCCTTCCTACCTTACAGTGACGGCCATTCATAATAAAGACAGTTAAGCATGCTCAATGGTATCTGGCCATGTCCCTCAGCAAACCTGTGTCTCTCCTCATTTACATCTCTCTATTTCCTTTACTACCAATTACACAAACTTCACTCATTACATTAGATCATGCAGAGTCTCTCCCAGAGCTGGTGGTCTTTAAGAGTTATTATTGTTATTATGATATCACAGCCATAGCTGTGTGCCCCAATTCTCCACTGCCCCTCACTTCACAAGCACCTGCTGCTTTTATGGTCCTAGCTTCCCCCAAAACTGATGATGCTTTCATGTCCTACCTAACCAGAAGCCTGGCCTCCAGGAAGTCAGCCTGCTCCGTTTGGGAACTCTTTCTGGTGTCTTCTCCCAAAATAGGATTGTTTCTAATTCTCTAGTCACATTTCCCCCAAAGCACCGCTGACTGTATTCCCCAGCAAGGGTCCACCTCTTATTCCCAGGACAGCTGGTTAACACCCAGTAGCTCCCCAACCCCTCCGTTTCTGGCCCATTTCTTCTATCAATCTCATCACAAGATGTGTCTTTGTTCAATGCACCACTGTGTACTTATTTTCTGATGAGCACCATATCCTTCTACCACTTTTGCCCAGGTTTCCCCACCTGATTTTGGACCTACTGACTACTATGTTATTTGTCAACCTACTACTCACATATGCTGAGAAATGGAACTAGACCAGATGTTCATCAACAGATGGATGCAGAAAAAGACGGTGTATGTGCACAACAGAACTGTGTTTGGCCACAAGGAAAGTCATGACATTTTCAGGCCAAGGGATGGAGCTGGAGATTATTATGCTAAATGTAATAAACCAGATTCTAAAAGGCAAAGTGTATGTGTTTTGATGTTTTCTCTCATTTGAGATCCTAGATTTTAAGTCTTACATAAATATGGGGGAGTATAGGTCATGAAACTAGAAAGATGATCATTAGAGCAGAAAAAGTGATCTTATGGAGGGATAGAGAAAAAAGAGGGCTGTCAAACACACATTACATGAAAGCAGTAGAGAGGAATCTTGGGGAATAAGGGAACCAACACAGTGGGGAAGGGGCATGGAGAGCAGGTTTGGGGAGGAGGACTAACAAGAACAATGTCTGTATGAAAATGCCACAGTGAAGCTCATTACTCTGTACGAAACTACAGAGCAAAGTTAAACAGCACCAAAACAGCGCCCTCCTCGAACAGATTTGGCTGCAAGAGAAAACTGGTTGGAAAGAGACACAGAAGGGGAAATGTGGATATGTGTGTGTGCATATACATATATGTACACACACACACACACACACACACACACACACACACACACACACACACACA
>NW_026592118.1:10573515-10676716 GCF_907164565.1 Psammomys obesus
ACACACACACACACACACACACACACACACACACACACACACACACAAAACCCCACCAAAGATGTGGATGGAAGACCACGAAATTTAGATGAAATTCATTTTACCATATATGCTGAATCGGGTCTATCCAAGTTTGGGTGCCTTTAAGCACCCATCAGTAATATGTTTCAAAGTCCCCCAGATGCTAAAATAGGCTACATTAACTAACCAAGTGTAGGACAAAGGCAAATTTTTCTCAAATAGGAAGTTTGTTTCATTCCTGTAGTGCAGATCTCAGCGTCAAAATGTCTTTCCCCTGGACTGAGAAGGATGAGTCTGTAAACAGAGAAGCAAGCAGCTCCAATGCACCCTCTCTCCTATGACGAAGACACTGCAGGGGATGCCTCATTCCTCTGAAAAGGAAGCTCTACACAGCATACCATGGACTTTGAGAAAAAAGCTATAGATGGTACCTCACACTTCTCTGCCCTCTGAGGAGGAAGCTTACATGGCACCATTCTCCCTCTGAGGAGAAAGCTTTACATAGCTTGCTCAGTCTGAGGAAGAAGCTGTGAATGGTACCTCCCAGCCTTCTCCCCTGAAGAAGCTGTAGAGGACACTTCTGCCCTCTGAGGAGATTGTTTACATAGCACCATGTCTCATGTGAGGGTGGAGCTGACACAGCTCACCATGTGCTCTGAGGGGCAGATGGACAGGATTCCTCACTTCTCTTCCCTCTGAGGAAGAGGCCACACGTGGTTCTTCACACTCCTCTTCCCCAAGGAAGAGACTGTACAGGACACCTTTCTCCTGTGAGAAGGAAGCTTACACCATCGCTATGAGGAGGAAGCTGTTCAACATGTCTCTCTCCTCTTCTGAGAAGGTGGCCTCTCTATTCTGAGGCTGTACCCTGCACTGTTCTGAGGAGGGAGCTAACCATGGCACCTCACACCTCGCACCTCTTCCCCTGAGACAAAAGCTCTTAGTGGTGAGGGAACTTTAAAAACTTCCTGTTACCCAACTATGAGAAAAGCAAAGATGATCAAATGTCTGTTACTTGGCTAAAAACCCGCATAGGGAATATTCTAAGAGCTGGAGAATCAAAGAAAATGCCACTTTTTGTCTCCCAGAAAAGACAATTACCTGGGGCTGCTCAAGCCTCACAGATCAATTTCTGGCTTCTGTGCCAATGCCCACAGGGCACACTGGAGATATCCAGGAGACATGACTTGGCAATGACACTGACTATGAGTTTCAAAGTTATCCCTACAAACCACCGCCTGTACACAGAGTAGCATTGCTGCCCCAGCTGGCTAGGGTGCCCTCAGTAGGTATGATCAGGAAATATGGGGCTATTTTTGGTGATATTTTTCCTTCTAAGTACATAATATAAAACTCTTTAAGAAAAGTACCAGTAAGCTGGGTGCAGCGGGGCATGCCCGTAATTCCAGCCCTCAGGGAAGCAGAGGCAGGAGAATCTCTGTGAATTTGAGGTCAGCCTCAAATTTGAGGTCTACAAAGTGAGTCCAGGACAGCCAAGGCTATACAGAGAAACCTTGTCTCATAAAAAAACAAAAAAAGAAAGAAAGAAAGAAAGAAAGAAAGAGAAGGAGGGAGAGAGGAAGGAAGAAAGGAAGAGAGGAAGAAAGAAACAAAGGTTCCAGTAAGCGCAAGGAAATCTAGCTATGCAAATTTGTTGCTAAATTTTATATTTGGATAGTAAAATTCCATACACAAAAATCAGTTTTCACTTGGATTCTCAAGAGAATCACTGTAGTACTGTAGTTCTGAGGGTCCATGTGCCATCTTTATTATACTGATCTGAATAAACAACAGTGAGACAGCAAGACAGAGGATCACTACCTGCGTCAGGCCCCTTTCCTTGTCATCTTTTAAGGCTGTGTGAAATCCGGCAGAGAGGTTGTTACCCACATTGGTTTGCATAGTCCTTCTGAGTCACTAAGATGGATAACCCATCTCCCTTCTCCATTAAACTTCATTGTCATGCAAATACTTAAGGGAGAGTGAGGAGAACTTGGTTTTCCTGACAACCCCGCCCCCAGCATGGTACTCTCTTGAGACCATGTTGAACTCCTACCTCCTTGTTTCTATGACTTCTTGAAGCTTTAGGGGGCATATGAGAAAGAGGGTCAAGGAGACCTAGCTACACGAGCCTAGCTCTGTAATGGCTTCAGAGACTTCCTGACTTATCAACCCACATTCCTTGTTATGGGCTAGATTCAGTATCTATCTTCTAGCAAGTGAACTGTGGTGAGATGGGGAGGCATCCACAATGGATCAGAAACACTGGCTGGCACCCACTCCCTCAACACTATTATTTCTTGCTGCTCTGAGGAACAAGCCATTGCATTTTAGATTATCTTTGGGGAGATGCTGAAGACATTCTCTAGCCCTAGAGGCTGTGAGGGACCCTGCGGTTTACAAGAAACTGAGCCCTGACAATATCCATGTGAGGGATTTGAAATGGATCATTCATCACCAGAGCCTAAAGATGAGACTGCAGCCCAGATGATGATGATGATGACAACAATAATGATGATGGTGATGATTATGATGATGACGATAGCTTTTGAGACATGGTCCTGGTCTATAACTCATTATGCAACTCAGTGCTTACATGATGACAGAGTTTATTGGAGAAAGAAGATGAGTTATTCATTAGTGACTCAGAAGTACTGTGTAAACCAATATAGGCAACAACCTGCTGCCTGGATTCCACAAAGATGTAATAGATGGTCTGGAAAGAGTCTAACACAGATCTTAATAGGTAGTGCTCCTCTGTCTTGCTGTATCACTGTTGTTGGGTTTTCAGGATCAGTAGAATAAAGATGCTACATAGACCCTCAGAACTACAGTTCTGGACTCATGGCAATCCTTTTTCCTCAGCCTCCCCATGTGCTGTGATTGCAGGTCTCTGCCACTGCACTAGCATGACCATGACTCTGATCTCATCTTTGTGAACATCAACAGATCCAGCTAATCGGAGCCCTGAAACCATGAGATAATGGATGGTGCTTATTTTAAGCTCCCGAGTGTTGGGGGTCTCCTGTTACATGCGTCAGTGACAGAGTGATGAGGCTCTTATTTAGACCAATAGACAATATGCTAATTGGGAGAGAATGGTGTCCGTGGGCTTTAAAAACAGCCCCTCCCATTGTCATTTTTAGATATGGAAGTCAAATTATTTACAAATATTCATGGCTTTCAAGAAAAGTGTTGTCTAAGGAAGAATCTTTTGCAGACATAGTTTCTCCTTCCTCTCACAAAACATATCTATATTTTGAAATGATCTAAGACATTGCAATTTCAATTATTTTTTCCTTTCCTCTGCAGAGTAGATGTGCCATGCTTGTCAGATACTCTCCGCACGAAGGAACAGGGTTACGCCAATGAAGCACATTTGTTGTAAAGCAATTTTTTACTTATTGGGGGTTGGTATCTCTTTCAAACTACAAATTAAAAGCTACCATTCCCCTGACATAGCTCAGTTCTAAGAGAATTCTCCAGAAGGTATGCCCTAAGAAATGGTATGAAGTTCTTTCTATCTCTAAAACAGAATGTATGTGACAAACATTAGCTCTTTGAGGCAGGAATAATACTTAGGAAAGAGAGGAGATGGTGAAAATAGAAAACAGACACCCTTTTGACTGAAAGGCTGGGATCACATGCATAGAAACACGACACCCCACACACGCTTCTTATTGACCCACAGATACTTTATGTCTAGAAACTGGACATGATTGAGTTTATTCTTTCTCAAATATACTTGATAACTCATATTTTTTACAGGGAGGTAGGTATGGAGTCCCAACCCTAACCAAGAGGCTATTTGTGTTTGATGCCTGTTGGGAGAAGGGGGATAGGTTTTTTCCAGTGGAGTCACAATGGGTATGTCAACCGTACTGGGCAGGCCCCATGCTTAGGTTTAGAAAAAATGAACTTCTATGCTCTTATTGTTTTGTATTTTTTTTCTTTCTGAAGAGGGGATATGTATGAAGTTGGGTAGCTAGAGGGGTGGGTGAGAGGGACTTAGGAGGAGTTGGGTAATGAGAAGGGATGCTATCACAATATGTTTATGAAAAATAAATAAATACAAGATATTAAAAATGAAAAAAAATGCTCTCTTTGAAAATGCTGTGTATCCCCAGAGGATTCCAAACCTTTCAACAAGGGCTGTCATAAGGAAACACTTAACTTCGATTACAGTTCTCAGATTTCTTTGGGTATGAGTTCTTTTATGTTATTAGTAAATTAATCACTACATTATTGATAATAATTACTAACCACAGCATCGGAAGCTTGCTCTATGCTACTTATTCCATAACTACAAGTTGAGACTTTCCTGTCAATGCAACTTTGTTCATCTATAGGAGATCCTGCTTCTCCCTTCTCCCTAGACAGTCAGGCAGGAATCCATGTGCCATGCACATCCCTCCTAGGTTTACTCCAAAACAGAAGGGATTCTGGGAATCTGTGCTTACGATGATGACATAGTAGCCACTCAGTACTGAAACCATTAACAATACTTCTGCTAAGTTGCTTTCGCTCATGGTCTTAGGCACAAGAAGCAAATACTTTTTTATACTATAAATATATTTTTAATTGTTCTCTGAATCCTTTCAAATTCCTGTAATTTTCTTTGGTTGAGAAAACAAACTGATTTTTTTTTTTTTTTTGGTTTTGGTCTTACTTCAAATTTAAATAAAAACACCTGAGTGGGAAAGGGTCACTTTGAGGGCCCCTTTTCTAGTCAGTATTCCATGTGGTGAAGACTCATGTTAGGCAAAATCATCTTTACCAAATGGCTGTCAGTTGTATCCCAGGGTATCCTGTCAAAAGGAGTCCTGGGGAAGAAGAATGAAGATGGCAGCAAATCCTTCTATGCACGGATTCATGGAGCCAAACTCAAGGGCACTCTGTTCCAGTGAGTACCCAACAGGATATTCCCTCAGAGCACTCTGAGGAACACACTGCCTTGTTTTGAAGGCCTCCGTGGGTAGGACACACTGGATCCTGCCGTTGGCTCATCTAGTGATTAAACAGTTCCAGACAACGGCACCCTGAAGCAGCAAATCCAGAGTATTTCAGGTTCCCTGTTTGCACTAGCTCCAGCTTTGAGAGTTTCTGAGGGCTGTGAAGGGAGCTAAGATGGCCTTGCTCTGAGGGTGCCATGTTCAAAAGCTCAAAGCTCAAGGCAGCCTTGAGGGCTGGCTGTAGCAAATAAAATGATGCCAGAGTGAAAGCTTTAGAATCCCTTTAGAATCCAGGCAGTCAGATAGACCCAGACGCCCAATTGTCCCAGAGAATTTAGAGGGAGAAAATAAACAGACATTCAAAAAAATTAAGATAGAGTTTCAAAGATCTACATTTATTAGAATAAAGTTAAAATATCCATAAATAATGTGGTTGCCAAAGTTTTTAAAAAATTTTAGAACTGGATTGCTGCTCCGTGGACACCAATTTTCTGGCTTTTGCCATAAGATAGAAATCAACACCCTTTGTGTGCCAGGCACACAACAGAGCCTCTCTGAAGAGACACCTCTCAGGGGCTCTTACCCAATGGCAGGTACAAAAAAACACTAATTAGATGGTCTCAGGGTGGGTGGAAGGGGCTGGGAGAGAGAAAGAGTCAGCCAGGGTTGGATGTTTAGGCAGCTACTCAAGCCCAGGTTGAGAGTTTTACAGAAAATTCTAGCAAGATTTTAGGGGGCTGGGAACTCATAAAGCAGCAACAAACAGAATGTATGTGAGGGAAAGTGACTCACCTTTCATCAGGACTTCGGCATGGCCAGAGAGTTCAGAACCTACTGGCAGCTGCTTTTCGTTTTAGGACTAAAATCTATCATTTCACTGGGGAGATGGGGAATAAAAGTACCAGGGCATCTCCAAGGAGACTCATCTCCCCAGAACATCCTAGGAAACAGCTCTTAAGGGGATCATTGTTTTTCCTGCCAAGAAAGTTTGTATTTCTTTCCTCTCTCTTGTGTGGTCGTAGGACATGTGAAAGAGGCTGTCCCAGGTATGCAAACTCAGAGTTCAAGATCATGGGGAAGGTGCTCTCAGGAAGCACTCTCAGAAGGTAGATAGTGAATGATTCCTTTTGCAGATAGGAAAGGGTCAGACTTACCGGTTCCACATTATAGGAAAACAATGCGTATTCCTTATCCGGGGAGATTTCATATCTGACGGCTCTTAAAGATTCCTAAAGGAAAAAAGAGAGAGAGAGAGAACAGAATTTACAAATGTTGCTTATAACATCTCTGAGTCTTGAGTACCACTGGTGCTATTCTCAAAATCCTCCACTAAGTGGAGTTAAACACTGAACCAGGAACATTAGGTGTCGCTACGTTTTTTCTTAGTTAACAAATCAAAATCTAGTAAACAGATGCCTTTAAAAAATCTATTGTGCCTGGGTGTGGTGGCTCATGCCTTTAATCCCAGTACTGGGGAGGCAGAGGCAGGCAGATCTCTGAGTTTGAGGCTAGCCTGGTCTACAAAGTGAGTCCAGGACCAACAGTGCTATACAGAAACCCTGTTTTTTTGTTTTGTTTTGTTTTTTAAATCTGTTTGTGTTTGATTCCAAGTTTCAACCCAACACTCCTTATCGTGTCCTCTGAGGCAAATCAATAGAAACAGAAAAACAAGCAGCATTGTCCTGGAAGACCCCATGGTTCAATGTGTAATTATCATCTTTTCCTTTTTCATTCATCTGTTTAGAAGCCTATGCTAAGTAGAGCTGGCACTAAAACAGAAGCAGATTCTACACACTGCTCTGTAACTTGTCTCTTCACCATTGCAGACTTCCCCAGAAGTCAGCACACGGAAGGCACACTTGCTGTTTTTTTGCCAAATTCCTTTGTGGCCGGCCATCCCTGTGACTGTGTGCAGCACCAACCGAGAAGTTCCTCTCATCTACTTTGTGCTCTGCCCTTGCACGTATTCTTGCATCAACACCCTGCCCCCTGAAGTCCCTCATCATCAGCCTGGTGTCCATCACTCGAGTGCTTCAGTGACCACCTGAACATTCTTGAGCCATTGAAGGTGACATTGTGCTAGGCATCTCTGTGTCTCTTCAGCTTCTTCTCATGCAACGAGCATGTGAAATGATTACAAAATTTGGTTTCTTTGGATTATTACGTTTTGGTCTAGCTGTATTACCTTCATATGCCTTCATTTATGCAGTCCTTACTTAAAGCAGGGTGATTCTCAGTGGCTGCCTTCCAAAAATCACCACGAGCTTCAAACCAGTGCACACTCCGTCCTCTTATCTAGGGGAACCCAAGACTTGACTCCTCATGCTGTGGTGTCCACATTTTCATGAACTAATCAAGATGTAGTATTGTGCATTTCTGTTTAAAGACATCTTACTGATTAGACATGGCTAATCCATCAGCACAGAACTCCTTGCCATCTGCACTCTAACAGCCACACAAAGCTAAGCTGCAACCACATTTTCTCCATTGGATGCACACACCACAGCCTTCCAATTATCAGGAGTACTAGACTTGGGGAACCCTGTAAGCACAAGATCACCCACAAATAAACATGTAGCAAGCACAGTACTCTGCAGTGCACAGGATAAAAAGCAACTGTTCACAGTATGAGAATGTAGAAAGCAGAACTGTGCTCTGTCTCAGCTGACACAGCAATACAGGACCAACGCAGGATGCTCAAATGCCTGCCTGCCCTGATGGAGATGGCTTTGATATTCTTCAGGTGTAATCCTGTGGATTACATGGAGACTCTCAGATCTACGAGGGTGAACAGGGGAATAACCCCACAGCTGCTCCCATCAGCTGTGACTAAGAGCAATACCATGCCAAAGACCTGGCCCACGTGTCTCCGTGGATGTGGGCAGGTAAGTGTTTTTATAGGTTAGGCATTTAAGGGCTAGAGAGATGATGAATGGTGATTTAAAAAAAGTTCAACAGATTTTGATAAATCACTTTCCACGAATGGCGTTTGTACCCCACTGTGAGTATGTGGACCCTGCCTCACCCTCCACTGAAGTAATTTGTAGTGTGCCCTTTCCTCAGTTTAGACCATTGTAGGTGTAGCTTGGGGCTTGTGTGGTAGTTTAACTCACAGGCACACTCATTCTTTGCTGCCTATGGTACGGTAATGTTGGCCTTTCCTCACACAACTGATGAGCCAAAGCCACCTGCGTGTTCTGAGCTCTGATGTTCCCCTGCTCTCTCCTGAATGCCTGCATCCCACCTCCGTTATTTAGCCAAATCACTCTTCTCCGGGTGCTCAGGGTGTTGTTTTGGTAAATGTTATAGATCAGCTATCACCACACTAAATAACCAATCCTTCCTTTCTCTCCATAGTCCTGTCTGTACTTGGCTTCCTCATACACATGTGTGCATGAGTGTGAACCCACACAGCCACACATATTCATTCCTTCCACCTCCCTCCTAAGCCTTTTCTTGTCTTTAGAGCTTCCCACATTCTCTGACTCCGATCTCCGCAGATCATTGGGATCTTCACTTTCCTAGAAAAACAAAACAAACAAACAAACAACAAAAAAACCCACTTCCTAAGTGACACCATCCTTCCTCAGGACTCTAAACCATGTGCCTGCTGAGAGTCCAGCATATCATCCCGGATGGGCTATCTGAAGTCTGTCTGGAGCCGTAAGGAGACAGCTGTTTCCCACAGCTCTGCCTGGATGTCTGGCAGTCCTCTCTAGTCACCGTTACAACCCATCTCCCAGTCCTCTGGCCTTTCTTTCCAGGTTCTCTGGCTTCCTCCTTCCCTCAGATGAAGGTAGCTGCTCACAGTAGTGCAGCCAACTCCCTCTCCTCCTGCTGCCACCCCATTCTCGCTCTCAACCTTTTCTCTAGTCTCTTGTTTCTCCTATGTCTTCTATTCAGCTGCTCAGAGTCCCCTGAGCCTCCCTTGGAAACATCCTGATTGTCCACTCTCTTGCTTCTCCTGCTACCCTCACCTGGGGACAGCACACTTCAGACTGAGCCCTCCCCTGGCTCTCGACTCCATTTGCAACCAGTCTTTCCTCAGTGGTCATGTGTGATGTGTGAAAGGTGTAACTCACCATTTGTTTCCCTGCTGGAAATCCGAGTCAGCTTCGAATCTCTCCAGAGGTCATCACTACCTATGGCTCTGATGACCGGCAGGCCCAGCCTGGCCCTGTTCTACTCTGTAGCCTGCCCACCTTGCCTTCTCTTTACCTGTCACTCCCACATTCCTTTCTCTACACCTTCCAGAGCAGACCAGCCATGCAGCCATGCAAGGTTTGTATTTCCCCTTCTCTGCCTGGAATGTTTGAAGCTTTCATTTCTTTAAGGCCATCTTCTAAGTAAGTCCTCCAGTGGCCAAAGGATGCATAAAGTAACAAGCAGTCTTGTCTGCACCATTCTGTTTTTTTTTTTTCTTCCTGTGACCTAACCATTTTCTAAGATAGCATAAAGGAAGGCTATTGGTTCCAATCTTGAGTCTCCCTCAACAGTTTTGTAGGTTTTTTTTTTTTTGTATGCAGATCTTATCTCCATTTTGTTACATCATTCATCTGTAATTATTCAAAATGATGAATGTTTCACAGAGATAAAAATGAATGCTGTCTCAATGTCTCAATGTCAACTTGCATAAATTGCTAATATACAGGGATTTAATGGATTTGGGCATCTTGACTTTACATTCAGAAGTGTTGCTAAATTTGGGTTTGTGGCTTTAAAAGATAGATTTCTGAAAATTTTCTTCACAGTCATCTTTTCTATGAATAGATTCTTCTCCTCTCCCTATGGTACTCAGTCACACTCCACAGAGGTGCTGGCACTGTGGAGAAGGTGGCCATTGCTAGCTTGCCGGACCGGGAAGGCAAAGCAGTCAGCCTTCATCCTTTTGTTTGGTGGCCTCTGGGTTTCTGTCAGTGACGTCATCTGCCTCCTTCTTGTTGGTGCCTTGCTCTGAGCATTTGTAATGCATGTATTGGCTTTTTATGATGTTTTTCATAGATGTATGAGGTGATTTTTTTGTTTTGTTCTTTTTAGTCTGTCAACATGATAAATGATATTGTTTTATCTTCAGATGTGAAGTCAACCTTACATTTTCAGAATAAATTATATCTAGCAATGATGTATTATCTCCTGTGTGTGTTTCTGGTTTTGAAATACCCATGTTATATATTATTGTATATTTCTGTATCTGTGAGCACAGGGAAAATTGTTCTGTAGTAGCATATTCGTTGAGTTTTCATCTCAAGGTGCTGTTGGCTACAAAGTGGACTTGGGAAATATTTCTTCATTCTCTGCTATTATTCTGTCTCCCTCCCTTTTCTATTGCTATAACAAAGGACCTGAGACATAGCAACTTATAGAGAATAATAGCTGATTTGGTTCATAGTTCTGCAATCTGGGAGGTCAAGGGACACAGGCATCTGGTGAGGTCTGTCTGGCCCCACTGTGACACCGAGATAACAGCAACTCAGGTGTTTCTTCCTCTTGCCACAAAGCCACCTGTGTCATCATAGGACCAGAGCCCCAAAGCCTCACCTACCCCTGATTATTATGAAGAAGATCCACCTCCTGATTCACACAACAACTTGGGAGCTAGTTTTCTGACACAGGAATTTTGGAGGACATATTCACACCATGGTATAACTTCACATACAATTGATATCATCTCGCCCTTAAATGTTGGAAAGCCCTTTGAGCCTTACATTTTGTATATGTAGTTTCAAAACTATTTCTTCAATTTATGATAGCCATTAGGGGCTGTCTTAGTTACTCTTCTACTGCTGTGATAAGACATCTTAATCAAGGCAACTTATCAAAGAAAGTATTTATTTGGGGCTGACAATTTCAGAGGGTTAGAGTCCATGGCCATCATGGAAGGGGGCATGGCAGCAGGCAGGCAGGCCTGGTTCTGAAGCAGTAACTGAGACTTTATATCTTGAGACATAACAATGAGGTAGAGAGAGCCCATGTCCTGACACACCCTCTCCAAGGCCACAGCTTCTAATCTTTCTCAAAGAGTTCTAACACCTGGAGAGCAAGTATTCAAACACATGAGCCCATGGCGGCCATTCTCATTCTAACCACCAGCCCAAGCATGCTATTATCCAGGGTGTGTACTGGGGTGAGGCTGTACATAGTCCTTTATGACATTTCTAGTATGTGTAATGATAGCCTCTGGATTATAGTTAAAGTTTTCTGAATAAATAAATGATGATTTGCATTTAATTTGTTATAAGGGAGGCAGTGCTGCAGCTGATGTAACTAACACAGGCTAGAAGAGGCTGGGAAGATGCAGCCTCCTGCACTCAGGAGGAAGACCATGATGAAGATCAAATGGGGTCAAGACCAGCCAAGGCAGCAAGCATTCGAGGTGTACTAAGAGAAGCCCCTATCTCTATGGCTGTGAACATGTAGGCACCTGGCCTACCTTTTCTGCCAATATAAATAACAGACAGACTGACAAACTGCCTGTAATTGTCTTTTCTGAGACTCTGCATTGATGACCACCTTCCCAAATAATATGGCCCCATCCAGCCTCTACTGAGCAATTCCTGTGACCTCACTCCGCTTGTTCCTTGACTTTCATCAGTCTATGAAGGAATTCCCTGCAGATTTCAAATGTTGCATCTTTGTTTGTTACCTGAATTGTAAACATCATTTATCTGTGTAATGATTTATGTTTTTAATGTCTAAAATGTAAAGTCACAGTAGGCTAAATAGAGTCAACATTCCTCTTACAGCTTCTGCGCTCTGTAGCTTTTGAGAAATTCTTTTGTGTTGAACCAAATGACTGACTTTAAAAGCTATTAGAGACTTTAACAAAATTTGGATTGAAGTCTGTGTGTCTGTGAGTGTTACATGTTCTCCAGTGGTGCCGGCAGAGCGTTCCAAGAGGGTGCTTGTCTCCTTCAGTGCAGTTCATACCATTGGCAGAATTCAGAATCAAAGGCTCATGTGACTAGAGTCACCTTCTGAATTCTCTAGTCCTTACCACTTTCTCTCCACTTTTGTGTAAACTTAGTTTTAAGCTTGGACTGTAAGTTCAGAAAGCCCTGTGACTTGCATTCCACTGACACCATTTTCTATGTGAAAGTTTGAGAAATTCTTAATTGTTCATGCTTCTGTAAAATGGAAATAACATTTGTTCCTGCCTTATGGTCATGGTGGGTCATTCAGGAGAGTAAGAATAAGACCCAGCCACAGCAAGGATGCAAAGCTAATGTTGCCATCGATCTGAGTATGATGTCTTTAGTGTGCTATCCCTGTAGGTCAGAAGTTCTCGACCTGTGGGTCATGGCCCCCACAGGGGTCACATAACAGATATCCTACATATCAGCTAATTACATTATGATTCTTGACACTAGCAAAATTACAGTTCTAAAGTAGCAATGAAATAATTTTATAGTTGGGTCATCACAACATGAGGAACTGTACTAAAGGGCTGATGCATTAGGAAGGTGGAGAACCACTACTGTAGGTAAAAAAGCATCTGTTACTCTAAGTGTGGGGACTTCATGGCTTTCTCAGGTGTTCAGTCTTATATATGAGGCTGGGTTTTGAGTCAGAAATGCCTTCCATAGGCCTGAGTTAAAAATGCTTTTGTCCCAGCTTTAGGATATAGCACATGGTTGCCTGAAGTAGGCCACTAGGGGTGGGCCTCTGATGGGTTAGCCCAGTTCTAATGGAATCTCTTTGCTTCTTGATCTATCCTGATATGGACTCCTTCTGTTGTAAACTTTCATCACTACAAAAGAGTGATACTTGTCTTGTGTCATGATGGATTGAGCCAAAACAAGCTTTTCTTTTTTTAAATGCCTCTGCCCATTATCTGTAGGCAGTTAATGGTTGATGAGGAAGGGAGAGACATTTTCTTGGTGGTATAGCAAACTGGCAAAACTCCCACGCTATTTTAATTAACCTTTTACCCAAAGTCCTGTAAACAACCTTAATGAAATTTACTGGTTCATCAAAGCAAAAAACCCAGGAAGCTATGAAAATCAACAAGAAATGAATTTTGAAAAGAAAGGGAATCAGCAGGAGTGGGAGGGTACAAAAGAGGAAAATAAAGATGAATATGATAAAATACATCATATAAACACATGGAAATGACATGAGACCCTTTATTATAAATAATTAATACATGTTTAAAAAATTTAAGTGTTTAACAAAGCTTTTTTTCAAAGTTCTAATTAGCATCATATTAAAATTTGGTGTCAGTCTTCACAGAATTGGCATTTTGATATCATCTTTGAAAGTTTTCAAAATTTTAACAATATTTTCTAGTTTGTCTTACTGAAAGCTTTATAGAAGTGGCATAAGTGGAAGAAAAACTGTGTGAAAAGAGTAGAATGTTCCTATCTGCCTTCAGACAGGGATGGAGTAGGGAGAAGCAAAATCTTTGTGGTTTTTAGAACAATATTCCTGTGAAACTCACAAAGAGAGAAGTAAAGTACAAGCTGAGGTGAGGGTAGGAGGCAGGCGTTGAAATGGTGTACTCATAAGTGAGTATATGCCATGTGCATCTTTCTGCCTCTGGGATGCCTCGCTCAGGATGAGCTTTTCTAGTTCCACCCATTTGCCTGCAGCTATCATGATTTCCTTGTTTTAATAGCTGACTAATATTCCATTGTGTAAATGTATCAATGTAAATGTACACAATTTCTGTATCTCTTTCTCAGTTGAGGGACATCTGGGTTGTTTTCAGATTCTGGCAATTACTAATAAAGCTGCTATGAACATGGTTGAGGAGATGTCCTTGTTGTGTACTTGAGCATCTTTTGGATACATGCCTAGGAGTGGTATAGCTGGATCTTGAGGAAGCACTATTCCTAATTGTCTGAGAAAGCGCCAGATTGATTTCCAAAGTGGTTGTACAAATTTATATTTCCACCAGCAATGGAGGAAGGTTCCCCTTTCTCCACATCGTCTCCATCATATGTTGTCACTTGAGTTTTTGATCTTAGCCATTCTGATAAGTGTAAGGTGAAATCTCAGGGTCATTTTGATTTGCATTTCCCTGATGAGTAAGGATATTGAGCATTTCTTTAAGTGTTTCTCTGCCATTCAGTATTCCTCTATTAAGAATTCTCTGTTTAGCTCTGTACCCCATTTTTTAAAATTGGATTAGTTGATTTGTTGCTGTTTAACTTCTTGAGTTCTTTATATATTCTAGATATTAGCCCTCTGTCAGATATAGGGTTGGTGAAGATCTTTTCCCAGTCTGTAGGCTGTCATTTTGTTCTGATGACAGTGTCCTTTGCTTTAAAGAAGCTTTCGTGAGGTTCTAAGATTGTTGATCTTAGAGCCTGTGCTGTTGGTGTTCTATTCAGGAAGTTGTCTCCTATGAAAATGAGTTCAAGGCTCTTCCCCACTTTTTATTCTAACAAATTTAGTGTGTCTTGTTTTATGTTGAGGTCTTTGATCTACTTGGACTTTAGTTTTGTGCAGAGTGATAAGTATGGATCAAGTTTTTATTTTTCTACATGTAGACACATGGTATATACTTACTTATAAGTGGATATTAGATATATAGGACAAACATACTAAATATGTACATCTGAAGAAGTTAAGCAAGAAGGTGGACCCTGGGTAAGATGCTCAATTCTCATTCAGAAAGGCAAATGGGATAGACATCAGGAGAGGGAGAAAACAGAGAATAGAACAGGAGCCTACCACAGATGGCCTCTCAAAGACTCTATCCAGCAGTATATCATTGAAGCAGATGCTGAGATTCATAGCCAAACTTGGCAGAGTGCAGGAATCTTATGAAAAAAGGAAAGATAGAAAGACCTGGAGGGGTCAGGAGCTTCAGAAGGAGAGCAACAAAACAAAAATATCTGGGTTCAGGAGTCTTTTCTGAGACTAATACTCTAACCATAGACTATGCATGGAGATAACCTAGAATCCTTGCACAAATGTAGCCTGTGGCAGGTCACTCTCCAAATGGTACCCTAGTAAGGGGAACAGGGGCTATCTCTGACAGGGGCTATCTCTGAATTCAGTGGCAGGCTCTCTGATCACCTCCCCCCTGGGGGGAGAGCCTTACCAGGCCATAGAGAAGGACAATGCAGACAGTCCTGAGGAGACCTGATAGGCTAGTGTCTGATGGAAGGGGAAGAGGACCTCCCCTATCAGTGGACTGGGAGAGGGACATACGAAGAGAAGAGGGAGGAAGGACAGGATTGGGAGGGGATGAGGGAGGAGTCTACATCTGGGGTACAAAGTGAATAAATTGTAATAAATAAAAAAATAAAAAATAAAAAAGAAAGTGTACACTGACTCATAAGAGGTCATACATGCAATTCAACTGAACACCTGTCAAACTCAAAGGGACCACTGCAATGCCCTCATCAATGAGGAAGAAGGCTTATTGCCTGGCAGTCTTCTAAGCTTGCCTCTGCCATCCATTCCATCATTTGGAACCAGACGAACTCAGGAACTGAGGTCACTACAGTGAATGTCAGGGAAAACACAAGGTGCAGTAGCCAGTTAACAGATTGGAAGGGAGTGTTCTGATAGCTTTGTCTGAGGCTTCGCTGACCTTGGTAATGCCTCCGTAGCATCTGTGGTCTCTAGACTAAAATTTTATATTTGGCAGCTTGATTATTCCACAGCATATTTTGTGACCGCCAGGAGCAACCCTTAGCATGTAATGGTACCATCCCACCCCCAAGTCACAACCACAGCAGTGCACCCTTATTAGAGGTGAAACAAGGCCCCATCTTGCTAAAACACAGATGTTCTCCATACACCCAAGGTATGGCTTATAGCCCTCATCTGTGGTTCTGCTTTCAGCAGCATCTGTTATCTGTGGTCTAAAATAGTAAAAGGAGAGTTCCAGAAGTGACTCATTTGAAGTGGGGTGTCATGATGCATGCCTTCAGGTGCCATCTGCCTTGAGTGTGAACTGTGCCTTTGCCCAGCAAACCCATACAGCACACACACTACCAACTCACTCATCATTCAGCCGCAGCCTCAGGGATCAGACGGACTGCCACAATACTGCGGTACCGAGGTCAAGCCATTCTTATCTCACACAGTGATGATCTAAAAGCACAAAAGTAGCAAGGCTGGCAATCTGAGCGTGCCAAAGAGAGGCTGGAACAGGCTTCCTTTGAGAAAAGAAAAGTGCCTGACTCTAAACCTCACACTACAATAAGAATGAATTCCTCACTGTGAACTCGTGAAGAAGGAAAGAGATGTGCGCTAGCTTTCCTGACTGTTCTTCTCCAATGCTCAGGAGTTATGGCCATAGCGTGCTCACTGAAGGAAGGGCATCACTGATCATAGGATTTGGTGAAGGTCATGATGCAGGCATTAACTGAGTATCTTGAAGAGTGTCCTTGGGACCAAGGTACTCCACTCTAGTGTGGAATTAATCAAAGCTCTCTCAGCTCCAAGATAGCTGTAAATCTTAGAAAAGAAATCCTTTAGCTTCTTATTTTCTGATCTGTTTTGCTGAAGACTACATCCTTCAAACCCAGGGCTTAGAGGAACTGAGCTGTAACGGACCCGGGAGTCTCCTCCCTGAGGTCTGGCTCTCATAGTACTGGAAGGTGCTTTGCAAACTGCCAAGGGAGAAAAGCAATCATCAGCCCTATCCAGTTGTAAAGCCTATGAAACACAGCAGTGGCAAGAATGGCAAGCTATCTCAAGTGGTGTAAAAGTGGGCCTCACATATAGGGGCCAGACAACAGCCATATAATAGAACTTAATGGCTGCTCAATGGGAGGGAAATAACACTTTGTATTATAAACCCAACTGTTTACCTGTAGTCATGGAGGTCATAGACCATGGTAGAAAACCATTTTTTAAAAAAAACCAATATAATTTCTAACTGTATTCTAAATATTTATCTTCATACCCACAGGTAGGTGTAGCTTTCCCCCCTCATAAAACAAAAACAAAAACAAAAACAAACAAAAAAAACCACCTTGTTTTTGCAGCAGACAGAGGCTACTACAGAGATCCACAGTTGGTCAAAATGCAGAGAATAAATGCCCAGCCCCAGCCTGCACATTTACAACACAACTTCTACAACTAAGGCTCAGTGAAAAGTGCAGAACAGGGGAAAAGATTGCAAGAGCCAGAGGCCAGAACACCTATGAGACAGTGTCTTGTATCTATTACAGGGAGCACACACATGGAATATCAACAATATGGTCACCCAAACAGAACATGCACAATGACAAACCAGCTGACATACCATCATGGCTGGAGAAAAAAATGAAAATTTCGTAGGCCCTATGCCCAGATGGAAAGGCACAGACAACTAATGGCTACTAGCAAGTTACCTGATTCTAACTGACCAGCCCTAAACTCTTGTATATATGAGCAACACTAGAGAATACAGTAAGAGTTGAAGGATGGGAAGGAGGGGTGGAAATAATGTAAAGATAGTATGTGTATATGAAATTCTAAAAAAAAAAAAAATGTCCTGGGGAGTTCTGTAGCAGCCCGATACAAGCTAGAGTTATCTGAAAGAGGGAAACTTCAATTGAGAACATGCTTCAATAAGATCTGTCTGGAAGGCATTTTCTTAATTAGGGACTGAAGGGGAGAGTCCAGTCCATGGTGGGTGGTGCCACACCTGGGCTGGTGGTCCTGTGATCTATAAGAAAGCAGGCTGAGCAAGCCAGTAAGCAGCACCCTCCATGGCCTCTGAATGAGCTCCTGTCTCTAGGTTCCTGCCCTGTGTGAGTTCTTGTCCTGACTTCCTTTGATGATGAGCAGTGCTATGGAAATGTAAGCTGAATAAACCCTTTCACCCACAAATTCTTTGGTCATGATGTTTCATCACGTAACCCTGACTAAGACAGAAATAAGATAAAATAAAATAAAATTAAATAAAATAAATAAAATAAAAATAATTAAGTATTTTGGCTTGTGGGTCCTTTAAGAATTTCAGCTATGCGAGGCCACGTGTGTACAATGTTTAGGGTCCTTTTGGGTAGATGTTCAGAATATAAGGAACTACCAGGCCCTTACCCTGTAGACATTGTGGCATCATTTGTCTTGAGGTGGCCTGGTGTGATGGTTGATTTGAATTGTCAGTCTTGATAGAATCTAGAATCACCAAAGGAGAGGGTCTCCACGAAGGATTGTCTACATTAGGTTGGCCTAAAACCATGCTTGTGGAGATTATCTTAACTGAGGTGAGAAGATGTACCCCAAACTTAAACGGTGTCTGTAGGAGTCAGAAGTGGGGGCTTTGTAGGACTGGCCAACCTCCTTCCCATCCAAGGGGCTGAGACACCAGCTCCTGCCAGGCTCTGTTTTCTGTGAGAAAATGAACCGTGGCTGCCAGATCTTGCTATTTTTCAGGAGATGCCAGAAAGCTGAATTTCAAGTTGAGATAAACCAGTCCTCAAACCAAGTAAAACATCTGAGGGACAGCACAGCTTCCAGCTTCAATGTGACAGAAAAGACAGGTTATTTTCGCTTCTAGAGTTTACTCCCGTGCTAAGTAAAGCTCAGACTCAGATCAGAGATTCCCTGGAGGCTGCGCCGCTCATGTATGGCATGTGAGCTGTGGGCAGGAGCAGCTGAAGCTAAGCAGGGTCCATGGCCCCAGGGCTGACCTGTTCCCCTCCTGTGATGCCCATCAGAACTTCCTTTGTTCTCGGGTACAACTGTGCCCTGGACTCAGGGACAGAAAAGGGTAAGAGGCAAAGGGCATGGACTTAGTTCTCCTCCCAAACTTCACAGGGCAGAGTGGACAGCAGTGCATGAAGCCCTGGGTAGAAATTCATGAAAGTCAAGTGAGTGGCAGTTACTATCCAGGAGCTCATTGGAGGAAGGAAATGGGAGAAGAATGACCTCATATTCTGATCCCCAGGACTCCTGCAGTTCCTCTCCCGGCTGTGGCTGCAGCTGCTCTGGACTTTGGAACAGGTCTCTGAGCAGTCGCCTAATTATGCCCCTCTCGTGAAGAGTTAGAATTAATTAATTTGCAGAGACCAAGATAAAACTCAAACTTGATGTCTAATAGTGATATAAAATCAAAAGTAGATGTAAGTTAGAAAACAAAATGCTTTTTTACTTAAACGTTAATTTGGTGAGTAAAATAGTAATTAGCTCAAGTAAAGTTAGCAAGGAAGCAAGGCATAGCAAGAAGGACAGACAGAAGTATGGCTCAAATGCCCTCCTGACAGCCAGCTTTTCCCTTCAAGGACTTCCAGACATCCATACAGTTCTTCATATTCATCTTAGGAAGGTAGCAATGTCTCATCTCTTTGGAACATGAGGTTCAAGTTTTATGAATCAGATCAAAATTATTGCATAAATGCCATGAGACAGCAGCTGTGTAAATCGCATTAGGAAACAATACAGAGTTCTGCCTGCCAGCAAGATGGGCTGACTGCATGCTTTATATTTATTTCCTGGCCTTTTTGATACAATGATGATGTCCTCCATTACTCACCGACGTGCTGTATTCTCCTATGTGTTTTATAGAGCATCATGAATCCTTTTCCTATTTACCCCAGTGTCTCTGGAGCTATTGTTTTAAGGGCTACATCCTAATTCACCATTTCCAGCTACTCATCTCATCCACTGAGTTCCAGCTATTTTTGTTAATGTAAGCTGTTGTAGCTTTCAGATTGTTAACTAGTGAAAAATTCCCCAGAGTGGCTCAAAATGTACATTTTTTTAAAAAATGCTTTTGAAATGTGTCTTCAGGCTTCCTCCTAAACGTCTGGCACAATTTAAATGACACACAAGCCTGTGTCTCTCCTACCACTGGCATCACGAATAAAAGGGGCTCAGAATGAGTATGTGTGTTGCGGAAGTGAGGTGACAGATGCTCTGGCCTCAGAGACACAGCCGTGTGCCCTGAGGCCCCGCTGCTCTTCAACCTACTGCAAGCCCTCACACAACACCTGCTGTCTTCACTAAGAGCCAACCCCCTGTTTCTCCTACTACCTGGGAATCAGAGACAACTTGACTACCCTACAAGGTCAAGGTTCAAGGTGTGAGAACTCTCCCTTCCCTTGGGGCCTTTCACAAGCAGGAGCCCCTGTTGGAGTAGAAAGTTCTCTTCTCTCTCCTTTCTTTCCTCCCTCTTCTCCCTTTCCTTGACCCTCTCCTTCTCTCTCCTTCTTCTCTCTCTCCCCATCTCTCTCTTCAGAATCCTACAGGACTGTACACACTGTTAATTCTCCCCTAATTAAGAGTTCCCCTGGAGGTCAGTGCCTCTCATTTCTAAAATTCCTAAAATCAAACAACAGGCCAGTACAGCCATCTCTCCTGAAAGAGCCCTGCAGAATCCCCAGGTGATATATGAGGGTGAGGCCAGGGTTCTTTTATGCTCTTTGTCAGATTCCTTTCTGGGAGGAGTTAGACTGTCAACACGAGCCAATGACAATCCAGCTGCAGAGAGCTAAGTATCAAGTACAGGCCACAGACCTCCTCATCGGAGGAGATCTGTTCTGCTCTGGACGTGCAGAACATGCTAAGTTTCCTGAGGAACGTAAGGCCTCAGGAAAGCCTATTTCATCAAGTCAGTAAAATGTGCTAAGGCCACGTTAAGCACACTTCTATGAGAAAAGAAGGGAGAGACAAGGCTGGAGAGGAAACACAGTCTGCTGCTCAGCAAAGAATAGACTCATGAGACTTTCCAGGTGACCAGCAGACCTACGTCAAACGCCAGCGGAGGCAGGTGATTTTCTCACAGTGGCCCACTTTGCAGGGAAAAAGGTGTGTAATACGCCAAAGACCGTTTGTGTTTGTACAAGAGTCTCCCTACAGCAACGAAAATAAAATAACACTTGAGTTATTTTTATTGTAAGAGTCAAATAGAATGTTCCAGAATTCCTGAGACATCAAATGTAGCTCGTGAAAGTTACTTTGTGTTTGATTTTTAAATTTATTTCTGGACTGTTTGTTGGTGTCACTAGCAGTGTTTGAGGACTTGACCTCACTCTGTAGAGCAGCAGCCCACGCCCTATTAGGAAGTCCATTCTGCCCTCTACTGCCGCTGTCTGGACACCCAGATTCTGCCATCTACTGATGCTGCCTGGATACAGTTCAGTGAAGTGTTATCACTTGTTCCTGTCTGTGGTCTTGGCTGTTTTCTGGGTCTCCCTGTTTAGATACCCTAACTCCTCTTACTTGCACCCTGAGCACGGCCTAAGCTCTCCAGGTGAGGTGGACATAGAGCATCCACACATGGTTTACATTTTCTAGCGTGATATGTGCGACCTTTCACTTATCACAACACTCCTGAGAGTCAGGCCTGGGACAGACGTTGCAAATAGTAGGGGTCCTGTGGTCCTCAAGTACAGCGCCAGTGGGAAGGCCAGATCCAAAGCTCAAGGCCATAACCCTGGTGCTGCATGGGTCCTCCATGCCTTTCATTGATGCAGATGTTCCTAGAAGGCCGCTCACCTCTGTTTGGTCATCCTTTAACACTCATTCAATAAAACACAGCTTCTGGCTGTAGCGAGCCTTACAGCTGAGAGCTTGATGGAGGCTAAATTCAAAACAATGGGCTAGGGGCTGGAGAGATGGCTCAGCACTTGAGAGCCCTCTACTCTTTCAGAGGACCTGGGTTCAGTCACCCACATGGCAGTTTACAACCTTCTGTAAGTTCAGTCCCAGGAGATGCAGTGTTTTCCTTTGGCCCCTTCAGGCAAGTATGTGGTACACAGACAGACATGCAGTCACATAGGCTTTACAAATAAATAAACAAAAATTTAAAAGTAACGAACTGATGTGTTTGGAGTAGAAATGTTAAGGCAGGAGAGCATTTGGGCTGTGGTATAGTTATGGCTCATGATGACTTTTATCTGGGTTTACCATGAAAAAGATCAAGTGGTACAGAAAGATAGAAAAAAATGTACAGACTGGTGATGAAAAATAGCTGGAATAAGCTAAAAGTAACAACCAAGAATGTGCTGGAAAGAAAAGGATGCAATTGTTCAAGAGCAACATCCATAGAGCACTTGTCCATAGAGCTCTGGCTCCCTGGGGGCACGGCCCTGCCTAACAAAGGTTTTAACTTGTAAAATTACAAATGTATTTGAAAGGAAGGAGCCCGAGAGTCTGAACTGAGAATACCAGTGCTGGGGCTCCTGGTTCCCAGAAAGCACCTGTCTAGGGAAGAAGTTCCCCAGGCTCAGCGCACAGAAGCTGCTGCAACTGTGGCCCAGGGTGAGGAGGCTCCAGCCAAGGCCACAGCAGAACCTGGTGGTATCACTCACATGGTACTTGTTTTGCAGGCAGGAAAGACATGAAATTGAAGGCATCAAGGGATCTCGTATCATGGTTCCAGAGAGCTGCTAAGGCCAGACAATGTGTGGGGAAGGGGTTGGAGCACCTGCAGGGAGGCTCCCACATGAAGAGGGAGCCTAAGATGCAAGGGAGCTCTCAGGATGCTGGAGATGCTAGGACAACAGTATGTCTGCTGAGAAAAGGGTTATCGTGGGGGTCTCCCTAGAGAGAGGTGATCGAGCAACAGGGCTGGATGGGAGGAGGTACCTGTGCCCATTGGAACCCAAATAGTTTCATCACAAGCTCCAGATGCTAGATTTGGTGTTTGCCCTGCTTGACTTTGGGATTGCTTTGGTCTGACCACTTTCTGCCGTTGTCCCATTCCTCCCTTTTAGAGTGGGAATGTTTGCTTTGGGCCACTGTATATTGGAAATAGGTAACTTGCCTTTTAATTTACATGAGCTCGCAGTTAAGGGACAGCCTTAAGCCTCTTGGACTTTTAAGCAGTGTTGAGACTATTAGGAGACCGACTTCTGATGTCAGACTGAATGCACTTTGCATTGTGAAATGGCATGAACCTTTGGAGACCACGTTTGAAGGTAAAGGCTTAAAAGTTGACAAAGGTAATGGCCAAGGGGCAGACTTGTGATGACTCACATTGATTTTCAAGTTGACAATATTTAGAATCACCATAGGAGCAAACCTCTGGACAAGTCTGTGAGGGATTGTCTACATGGGGTTAGTTGAGCTGGGAAGGCCCATTCTAAATGTGGGCAGCACTGTTCATAGACTGAGGTCCTGTACAGAATAAAGAGGAGGAGGAGGGGGATTACAGGTGCTCATCACTCACTGCTTCCTGGCCATGGACTCCACACAACAAGCTGCCTCGAGCTCTTGGGGCCACTCTTTCCTCACTGTGTCCAACTGTACCCACTTCAAATTGGGAGCCAAGAGAAACCCCTTCCTTCCTTAAGCTGCATTTGTTAAGTGTTTTGTCATAGCAATACAAGTGACTAATTCAATAACAGTGTTAAAGATCTTTCATTAAACAATGCTGCTTCAGAAAGGTAAGGCATGATATACCACACGAGGCCAGCACTCAACCCAAGTTCTCTCTTTTTTGTTTTCCAAGAAAAGGTTTCTCTGTGTAGCTCTGGATGTCCTGGAACTCCTTGTAGATCCTCCTGCCTCTGCCTCCAGTCTGCTGGGATTAAAAGGCCTGTGCCACCAATGCCCAGCTTTAGCCCAACTCCTCGTCAGTCCCAAGGATACTGACTTGGCTCCTTCTTACTGGGTTCATACAGGGTCACACGTTCTTCCACTCAATCACTTCAAGCTAAGGAAGAGGCTAGAAGCAGATAAATGTATAAACGATCTGTTTTAATTGGCTGAGGAAAAAGAGTGTGGTTAGTGAGATTACAGGATATAGTTAAAATTTTTTGCTGACTACAGAATTCAGTTTGTTTTCTGTTTCTCTACTTGACCAACCTGACCTTTGGGCAGAGTGCAGGGAATCTTATGAAAGAAGTGGGAAACAGCAAGATCTGGAGAGGACAGGAACTCCACAAGGAGAGCAACAGAACCAAAAAAATCTGAACACAGGGGTCTTTCCTGAGACTGATACTTCAACCAAGGACTATGCATGGAGATAACCTAAGACCCCTGCACAGATGTAACCCATGGCAGTTCAGTATCCAAGTGGGTTCCATTGTAATAGGAACAGGGACTGTCTCTCACATGAACTGATTGGCTTGCTCTTTAATTACCTCCCCCTGAGGGGGAAGCAGCATTACCAGGCCACAGAAGAAGACAATGCAGCCACTCCTGATGAGACCTAATTAACTAGGATCAAAAGGAAGGAAAAGAAGACCTCCCCTATCAGTGGACTTGGGGAGGGGCATGCATGCAGAGAGTGGAGGAAGGGAGGGATTGGGACAGGAGGAGGGAGGGAACCACAGGGGGGATACAAAGTGAATAAAGTGTAATTAATAAAGAATTTAAAAAAAAGATAAAAAAAGAATGGATAACCTATTTGTCAATAAAAGAGGCTACAGTTAGGCTATCCCTACAGAGTTGGTGAAGCTGTTTGGGAGGATTTTGGACTTTCTGGGAGGTGGGGCCTGACTATCTGAGATTGGCCTTGAGGATTAGAGGCAGCTTCCTGATCCACTGAGCTGTGAATAAGCAGCAGATGTGAGAAGATCCACTTACACGGCCTCCTGTTGCTATGACTAACTCAAACCATCAACCCAAATAAACTGCCCTCCCTTTAGTTGCTTCTTGCCAGGGTTTTAATTACCGCAGTAAGAGTAACAGAGAAGAGCAGAATGTGCCTTTTCCATGCTTCCTGTTTCCTTGATCTCAACCTGCTGCACCTTCCTAGGAAGACACAGGGTATACAGGTACCTTTCTCTGGGTCTCACAACAGTCCCCCACCCCCAACACACACACACACACACACACACTCACACACCGTGGTCCAAGCTGGAAGGAGAAGTTATTTTTAACTTGGAAATGAAGAAACAAGAGCCTAAACACTTGAAGCAACTAGGCAACTGAGAAGAAAGTAAACCCAAATTGTGCATCTGAATTACAGTGCAGGCCACTAAGTGACATTTATTCTGTCTTTTTAAAAAATCTGTTTCTGGAAGCATTTGAATGTGGCTTTGAGTGAAAAATTATCCATTGATGAGATTGCCCATTTCAGTGTCCAGTAAATGTTTGTAAGTTAGTGCATTTGTGATATTTCAGGGCAATAAAGATTGTGGTAATGGAATAAGACAGTTAATGTGTTAGATGAAACTTTTTCTGTACCTAGGTGGATTCTGAAATTGTCTCACTATTTCTCTAAGAAAACCTCAGTTAAACACGACCTGTTGAAAACTGCTGATTTTAAAGATTTACTTATTTTTATTTTATGTATACAGGTGTTTTGCCTATATATATGTCTGTATACCGCATATGTGCTTGAGGAGGCCGGAAAAGGGCATTGGATTCCCAGGGAGTGGAGTTATAAACAGTTGTAAACCACCATGTGGGTGCTGGAAAAGGGACTGTTCCGGCTCTTCTGAACTGTACATATCCTTCCTGCTCAGACAAAACCCCAACTGAGCTATAAGTATGTGTGCCTTTGGCAGCAGGCAGGGAGTTTTCTCCTCCTGATAAACATGTTAAAACATTTCTGTAACTTTAGTATTTGAAGTAGGCCAAGTCAGATGAATTCTTAATAATTCTACCCGAAATGACCTTTTAGTGCAGAAAGGTGGGCCCATCCCTTCTAGTCCTCTATGGAGGAGATGATTTGATTCAACCCCAAGACAATTCCAGGATTGGCACCCTCACTAGGCAGGGCCAGGTCACATAAAAAGCAGGATGAATCTATGTTAAAGACATAGTATCCTTACAGCAGAAAAAAAAAAAAGAAGTCAATTCTCTTTTGATGATTTCTGGTAGTAAACCTCAGTCAGTGTGACTAATAATCTTCACACACAAATCCAAAGCAAATTCTTCCGACTGAAAACGTAATACTTTCAGATTGGCTCAGTACTTATTTTAAACCATAAAAAACAAAACAAAACAAAAAAACCTATTATACCCAGTACTCTCTATCTCGACATAGCCACGATGCCTAAGACAATATCCCATGAGCAGGCAAGAGATTTTTCTCTTAAATAAGATTGAGCAAGTTCTCTTCAAGTATTATTATTCTGTGGGTTTTATTTCGATTGTTCTATAAAAGTGTGAAAGCCTTTGGACTTTATCTTTCAGTTATACTTGATACGCAACACTTGCTTCCACCACCTGTGGAAGACTTTTTAGGACCCCCAAAGAAAGCAGGCTTTCAACTATATTAAGTTAGTATGCTTTCAATTTCCCATTATCTTTAGTTGCTCAGCCAGTGGTATTACAAGTTAATGCTTCTCCTCCGCTCGACTGAAAGTTGAAACCTAAAGTCATTTTATGCTTTATTGACTTGAAGGAGGGAAAAAAAATTACTCTGAAATTATCCTGGTCATTAGACAGAGTACTTACAATTTTTTTGCCTTCTATTAACACCGTGGAATTATTTGTTTCAACGTTCCGCAGTATGACGTTCCCTTTCCGTTCTCTATAGATGAATTCTTTATCTGCAAGAGGGAAATAGAAAAGAAACATGAGCCTTCCAGAAACCCGCCTTAGTGTTTGATGGACACGTGTGGAATGAATTGTGTAGTTCATCTGGGAGAGAGACCCTTTGAACACAGTGCCTACTTCCTGCTCCGGCAGTGTGGCTGCCAGGGATGGGCATCTCTGCGCCATCTCTGCTCCACACACACAGAGTTTGAGGATATGGAGGACTTCTTGGGTAGAGCATATGGAGTGGAAACACCAAGCGGATGGAATCTGCTACAACAGAGGAGGAAGACACTGACAACCTCCTGAATCTGAAATCACCTGTGGCCACACCCTGAAAGCCTGTTTTCCTTTTGCCTATAAGCTCCTGCTGTAACTCCAGAAGAGCTACCCCGTTTCCTGCCATAGACATCTTTTTGAATCTATCATTGGCTGGCATGACTCTGATTTTTTCCAATGCCAATTATTCCCTTAGAAAATTAATAATTATGGGCTAGGGAGATGGCTCAGTGGGTAAATGCTTGCTTTGAAAGTATGAGGTCCTGAGTTTGGTCCTGAGCTCCTACTTAAATATGGAGGTGCCTGTGTCTAATCCTGGCAAAGAAGGATTGGGTGCCACTTGGGTGGCAAAGAAGGTGGATTCCTGGGGCTCACTGGCTAGCCAGACTATTCAGTGAGCTCCAGACTAGTGTGAGACCTAGTCTCAAATAACAGGGTAGACAACACCCTCAGATCTCTGCTGTGTAGGTCTGTACCTACACTTCCCCTCTCCCCCGTAACAAACTACATACTAAATAGTGTACAGGTGTTTGCAAATCTGTGATTGCAGAGGGAATGCAGGGCAGTGTCTGAAGGATGGGACTGTTGGGGAGAAAGGCAGGGCACAGCATAGAGAGGGCGAATGGACACCGTTCTGAGTGAAGGTGGCAGTACTGAGCCGACTGAATGGGAAAGGCATTTTACATCAAATGGTTGGCTGAAAAGCACCACACAGACTGGACTCATTTGAAAAGGAAGTTATTAGAAATCAAGAATGTAAATAATATGGAGAGAACGAAAGTTTCCCCAAAGCAAATTGTCATAGCCTGCTTGGTTCTAATGCCATCCCCTGAATGCATTATGTAGATTAGACTTGAGAGCTTGGGGATGAGGGTACAGACAGATGTGTGGGTGGCACTGTTTCCCTTTGTTGTCCTGACAATACTTCTCAATACATGCCAGGCAATTCCTATTTTCCTCTTTGGAGCAGACAAAGCATGATAGTGTTATCTGCTGGCATCCTTGCAGTGGGGTAAAGTCTTCTGTGATAAATTTCAAAGCTTCCACCTAGAAAGGCCCTCAGGAGTTTGCATATCGGTTCTATATGAACCCTGCAAAAAGGGGTCACCATTTAATTTGACACAAATCCATCTCCATTCATTTTCTAGCTTTCACAATGAGTGGATTTAAAAAAAATGATTCATTTTATATTTTATATGTATGCGAGGGAACCTCCAGAGTTCAGAAGGGGGGTATCAGAGCCCCTGAAGATGGAGTTCCAGGTTGTAAGCTATCTAATATGGGAGCTGGGAACTGAACTCAGGTCCTCTGAAAGAGCAGCAAGCGCCCTTGACCACTGAGCCATCTCTCAGGCACCCAAATGGATGAATGTGTCGCAACAGTGCACAGGTGTATGCGGATCTGTCAGGAGTCAGTCACATCTACATTGGAAGAGAGAACAGTGCCTGAGACACTGGTGAGAGTCTTTAACAATGACGTTTAACCATGTCCACCCCGGTGCAGGCTTTGTTCTAAAAACCTCCATCCCTGTAGGGAAGCCATTTCCATACCTGCTCAATAAACCTGTCTGATAAATTAAAACAACAACAATAATAGCAACCACAACCTCCCCCCAGACTGCCAAAAGACACAAACAAGCAAAAGACCCAAGAGAAGAAGGTGAATGATCTGGAAATCTGGAAAAAAGAGAGGAGGAGGGCCTGGAGAGATGGCTCAGAGGTTAAGAACACTGGCTGTTCTTCCAAACATCCTGAGTTCAATTCCTAGCAATCACATGGTAGCTCACCACCATCTATAACAAGATCTGATGCCCTTTTTTTTTTTTACTATATAAATAACAAACAAATAAATCTTTAAAAAAAAAGAAAGGAGGAGGAATGGGGGTCACAAGAGGGAAACTGGGGCAAATATGATAAAAGTACATTGTATCCGTGTGTGAAAAGTCACAGTGAAATCCATTATTATGTATAATTGATGCTAAAAACAGAATGAGAATAATTATCTCTTGTAATGTTTTCTGAAACATTTTTGATTTTTCCTGTCAACAAATGAGGCTTTGGTTTGCATGGAAGGACTTGTTTGTAGTATGAGGCAAACGTTGAATTCATCTATTTATACCTGTATCTGTCCCAGGAAATTCTGAGATCATCACTCTCTGGGATAAGTCCTGTGATCCCAATGTTTCATCAGCAACCTTTGCACCCTGGGGCCTGACGTGGTGTTTTTGTGGGAGTACTGACCCATCCTGTGGGGCACTACACTGTGCCTTATAAAGGAAAACTTAAAAAAAAATCTGTGTATGCTTTATGTGTGTGCGTGATGTGCAGAGGTGCATGTGTATGTTCAGGTATGTGAGTTCAGGCATGCATGCGCCACATCGTGGGTATGGAGGATGGAAAACAACCTGCAGTGTGGGTCTCCACCTTCCACCTTGGCTGAGACAGGGTCGCTGTTATCCCCTGCAGTGACACCATGCTAGGCTGGCCTTTACCTGCAGGGTTTAGGGTGTGGCTTTCCACTCCACCCCATCACCTGTGTGTCTGTCTCTCTGTCATTGTCACCTTGTGATGGCTTCTGCAGACTTCCAGAAAGTCTTGGGTCAAATTGTGTGAAGCCTGGAACTTGGTTTTGCTTTTCCCCTGTTGTGTTGTCCAGTCTACACCCGCTTTTCTGAAAATGTTTAAATTAACCACACTGAAAAAAGTACTTAGAATGGGGACACTATTGCAATGACTATACAGTTCATCTTGAGGACTGCTGCTGTCAAGGCAATTCTGGTCCTTTTTCTTTCTCTTTTACTTTAGCATTTTAAAATATCTTCTTATTGATGTATAATCACTATATATAATGATGGGTTTACTAAAGACAATTTCCTTCAATTATATGTCATGTCCTTTGACCAGGGATGCAACTAGAGATCATTATATTGAGCGATATATAAGTGGGATTGAGAGAGACACATGCCATGTGGTTTCTCTCATCTGTGGAGTCTAGAGTACATGCAGACACGCCAAGCTTTTTACATTAATATGCGTCATGATGACATGGCACTGGGGAAGGAGGGATATTAGTGTCCTAGTTACTTTTCTGTTGCTGTGGTAATCACTATTAGCAAGCGCAATTTGAGGAGGAAAGGATTCATTACATCTTACAGCTTGTAGTCCACTGTGAAGGAGGCTCAGGAAAAAAATCTTCCGGGCAAAAACCTGAAGGTCTATAAAAACCCAGGCCTTGGGCACCTCAGCAGATGCTGGTCTCTTCCACACCACATACACTAATAACAAGGGACTCTTCCAGTGGCATTCCCCACCAGGACTTTATGCCTCTGCCCTGGCTCTGACCTTTGAGTGGCCAGCATCCTGGTTGACGTGGCTGTGACTAGCTGGCCTCCAGTGTTCTCAAGAGCAACTGCTGCAGAACCAACGTTCTTTTCTGACCAGTGAATGTGAATGTGGATGTCAACACTGATGGGGTGGCTGGCTGTTCATTGGGATGTGAGATTTGCAACCCATTGGCGTCACCTCTTCCCATTGTTGGTGAGTAAACTCTGCCTCTGAATACCATACTTAGAGCTAGATTACAATCTTGCAGATTCATTTGCTTTGGGCTGTTTCCTCTTCTCTGAGGTATGATGTGAAGAATAAACTGTGAATTTGAGACAGACACCCGACTGTCCGCCTGTTTGGGTAAGTCTTGTTCAAGCCAACCATGAGTTTTCTCTCCATGGCTTAACTTCTGCCTTCTCCTGCCCACTGATGACACTTTTATAAACAATAGCAACTTCTGTTGGAAATGGTTTTCTTTTAAGGTAAGCTCAAAACCACACAATATTGTTGCTCTGTCAGAGCTGGGGGTCAGCTCATTCCAGACAAAGGGCCATGGAGGACACTGTGAGTCAAGCATGCTTGGGTCTGAAGTGGAAGAGGAGCAACCTCCCTTCCAGAAGCAGCTTCTCAGTGGGCTCAAACAATACATGACAATTTTGTGACACAGTGGACTTTACAAAAGACCACGACCTTTTAAATCTTTCCTTCCCTTTAACAAAAAAGGATCTTTTCAGCAGAAGTTATCTTGACCAAATTCTTGAGTCTCAATTCACTCACAGTCCCTCCTAGTCTTGCCAGAGATCCTTTTCTCGCTTACATTCCTGCTGCTCCTGAGTACTACCATACCTCTCCGGCCTCTGCGCTTCCGCACTCGGCAGCCTCCGCTTGCCTTATGAGGTGAGCACATCCTGGACTCAGCATGAAGGTCACTTCCAGAGTGAGGTGCTCCTGATTCTGCCTGCAGACTCAGTCCCTCTCTGCTCTCAGCATACACAGCACTCATCTACCTCACACACCCAGCTTGCCAAAGCTGGGTGCGTTCAGCTCTGCTCCTCACAAGCTGTTATCAAAGAGGCCACGCTTACTGCTTTTCTAACACCTGGAAGAGGGACAGCTGTGAACCGGCTGAAACTGCACAATGACAAGTTAATACAGTTATCAGACAGATTCATCAAATATCAGCCTTCCCTGAGAAACCACCTGCAGAGCCACCATGGGGAGTAGAGGCCCCTGGGCAAAAAGGTGTGCCAGAGGCAGAGTTAGGCAAAATAGCGGCGGATGTAGTAGGTTTCCAGATCATACGTTTGTGCCTCTTCATCAGATGTTGCCAGTTTCTCATCCCTATAATTATAATGTGGAGAAATGTCATACAGGGATGGGCAGATGACGCCATTCAGAACAAGGAAATGATGTCACACAAGGAATTGCATGACTCCATGGACAGGGAGATGATGTCATATAGAGAGGCGCATTTGATGCCATGGGAGAGGATGTGACGTATAGAAAAGAATATGAAGTCACACAGGAACAGGGAGATGATGTCACACAGAGAAAAGAATATTACATCACACAGGGACAGGAGGATGATGTTACACAAGGAAGTACATTTAATACCACAGTGACAAAGAGATAAAGAGAAGACATCCTCACAGAAGTTCCAAGGACAAGAGTCTAAGAGACTCCCATCAAAAGCTTAGTTATTGTTAGTGTGTTAGTTATTGTCATGTGCCAATGTCCCACATTCTGTATGTAAATGGTACCCTTACTCTCATCAGTCTGTGTACAATACAATTCTCTAGTGTTCAGATAATTAGTGAACTAGAGATGGATGAGCTGGGTATCCCCAGAAAGAGGGTGCTTACTCCTCATTTAACTTCTTCAAACTGACATGTGAAGATATCCAACAGCTATAACAAAATAACCTTTGAACCTTCCAAAACGTACATTCCAGTCATTTACTCAGAACAGAATCTGCCAGCCGACTTGAAAGGTTACTAGCTTTGCCTGAAACTCATGCATTAAAAAGAAATCATGAGTATGGTTGAGCTAAATCCATACGGCACCAAACTAAATATTTATGTTAAGGGGGATAGAGAGATGGCTCAGTGATTAAGAGCATGCAAAGCCCTTACAGGGGACTAGAGATTGGTTACCAGCACGCAGGTTGGTGACTTACAATCACCTGTAATCCAGCCCCAGGGTATCTGATGCCCTCTTCTGGCCTCCTGGGACACCTGCACTCCTGTGTGTGTGTGTGTGTGTGTGTGTGTGTGTGTGTGTGTGTGTGTTTTATTAAAAACAATAAAAACAAGTCTTTATGTACTTATGTTTATACCATAGACAAATGCTGCTCTCAACCTTAATCAGAGAAGCTTCCTCTTGTAGAGAACAGTGGTGCTTAGAATAAATAAATTTAATGTTCATTCCTAAGCATGGCATTTATACAGCTCCCTCTAAAGCTCAGAAAGCACTATAAAAGAAAAAGTAGAAAGAATATAAGAGCTCAGAGACAGGGCAAAGAGAAGTAAAATGCTGTCTTCAGGACTGACAGCCACTCATTGCAAACAAGAGATCAAGTAGCTATGGTTGCCTGTGCTGGGCCTGCTTAAGACTGGACCTGTCAATCATGGATCAGGGAAGGGCTGAACTATTTGCATATGATGGATTCTGGGGACTGGATGGTAGTTGACTTCCATTTCAGTGTAACAAATGGTGAATTCACCAGGCTCCAAAACGGAGACCAAACAGATGGTCCTGGTTAAAGTCAGGCATCACAAAACAAAATAAGAAGACAAAAATGTAGGAAAGGCAGTTGTAGGGAGGAAAGTCTGTGTGTGTCATGGATGGGAGAAACATGAGTGAGGTGGAGAGGGGTGAGAGCAAACATGTCCACAAATAAAATTGTCACAAATAAATTTAGTACATAAACTGTAATTTATACACACAGCAAGATATCACATTTATCACAAGAACAAAAGGTTTTAAAAAGCTAACTAAAACCCCATCAAATGATGAAACTTTAAACAATGTTACAACATCCTCTGGGGCTGGAGATTTTGTAACAATGTTGCTGCCTTTGTTTTTATTCCCAGATGGGAACTGTGCACATGTGTTTGGTTTAAACCCACAAGGAATCTGTAGGTTGCAACAGATTTTGATTTATGTAACTTGTATACGATTAACCGAATGCCTCTCTCAACCATTTCTACTAGTTTTGAAGAACTGTGAGTAGAAGCAGGTTGGCTACATAGGTTATTTCCTGATTGCCACTCATATTTCCACAGTTTCTGATACTCATGTATCCTCTGACAGTAGAGATCAGTAAGATGGCAATAATATTGATTGGCCACACACAGCACCCACACTACAGGCTTAGAGATGTCCTTCCAATGTATCCAGACTCTTCAAATGACCAACTCCAGGTTCCTGACAGGGCCAACTTCAAAGACCAACTTTAAAAGGCTCCTTGTCAACGGATAGGCTTGATAACAACCACTGTAAAGGGCTCCAGCTCAGCATCATCAGCTGTCACACATCTGCAAACTCAGCAAGAGAACGTAGCCCACTGGTCACCAGTGCTGGGGGTCACTAAAGCCCACCATAGCCCTCAAAATCTGCTGAATGAGAGGGAGACTCAAACACATCTCCTTTTTCTACATGAGCCATGTGCTCAGTAACTAAGATACAGGCAGGGAGAGGCTCCAGTGGTTGAATCAGGCTTATTATTGAAGCGGGGAGGCTGATGGGTACAAAATATACCCTAGTGTGTCAGCAATGACTGCAAATGACCCAAGGGACAGTCCAATCACCCGTAAAGTGCCACTCAAGGATGACCATCACAGGGAAATGCAGCATAAGCTCTGAAGAGTAAGACCTCCAGACACAGAGGCCTAATACAAAAAGGTTAGTGAACCCAGTTACTAGAAGTTACAGGACACACACAGGACTGAGCACACAGACATATATCGGAGTCTGCGAAGCAGCAGGGCAAATGATGTGGTTTCTTCAATAAATACTGATGTTTTTGTGACGAGCAGATATGGAAACACCAAGAGATTACTTGATGCTTCGAAGAAGCTTTCATACTTAATATTTTTACTAATTGTTGAGACCTGCTTTCAAGGTGAAGGAGAAGCTGCAGCACATGGGGAGGAAATCAAGAGACTCAGTCATCTGTTACTGTGATCAGTCCATCGATGATGCGTTGAGAATGAGCGAGAACATTTGCATATGGCCTGAGGCTCCAGTGATAGACAGCAGGGATCACAGTGTTTTTGGAAGATGCGACTGTGTTCTTTTTCTTCAGGAAGAGCTTCTTAGGATGCACGTGCTTCAGTATTCAGAGATGAGTGGGAATGATGCTGGGATCTACATTCAAATACTTCACAAAACATACTGACAAAGGACACTGCTTGGGATAAAGGCCCACATGCCACTGGTTCTAGTCATGAGGTCACATAGCCATGTTGCTAGGTACAGGCACACATTGAACTGTCCTTTAGCCTTCTCTTCGTTAAGTTTCAGCATATTTATTTAATTAGTTGGTTTGGGGGGCCATAAGTGCACCACAACACACCTGTAGAGGTCAAAGAACAACTTGTGGGGGGTCTGATGTTTACTTCCACCATCGAGGTGCTGACGCTCAAACTCAAACTGTCAGCCTTGGCAGCAAGTGTCTTTATCCCACTGAGCCATTTCCCAGGCTTCTTTTTCCTTTTTTAGTAAGCTCTTTTTATTACAAAGTTAAAAAGGAAATGCTGGGCTTGGTGGTCCAAAGCCTGTAATCTCTGCTACTTGGGAAGCTGAGGCAGGAAAATTACAAGTTCAAGCCCAACAACTTAGTGAGATCCTGTCTCAAAATAAAGAGGAAAAAAAAAAGATTGGGTTTATACCTTAGTAACAGAGCACTGACCTAGTACATATAAGGTCCTGAGTTCAATCCCCAGTACTGTCTCCACCCCTCTCCCCACTCCACCCGGAAGAAAGAAGAGGAAGAGGAAGAGAAAATAAAATGGGATAGACTCTGGGTTCTGGGAATGTTACAGCAGGAGGTGGACAAGAGTTGAGCTGCATGTAGCTCTGAGGCTATGAAGACACCATGAGATTGGCAGAACACAGAAGTGAGTGGAGGTGCTGGGCAGCCAGCCCTGGTGTCGGAACAGGCTGTGGGGGGATGTCCACAAGGAAGGAGAATGGCTGCTGTACCTCACAAACCCGAGGTTTGGGATATGGATATGCTTCAAGAGCTGACATTTATAAGCTCTGAAGTGGAGCTATAAGGCATATGTTATGTATTCTGTCCTGGAGGAGACACAGGTTTCTAAAGCACTTTAAAAGACCACCTTTGCCTTTTTTCTTTTAGCTGCTTTTCCTCCTCCTCCCCCTCCTTTTCCTCCTCATTCTCCTTTCTTGTTCTCCTACCTTCTCCTCCTCCTCCTCTCCCTTTTCCCCCTCCTTGTTCTGGAGTTCACATCACCAAAGTGTCTGAGGGTGGCAATACTGGCTTATAAGGCCAATTTTCCTTCAGTCCCCAAAGCATGGCTCAAATCAAGATCCTTGACATCCAAGTACCTACTCTCTGTGCCTGCAAGAGGAACCTGACCAGGAAGGTTCAGCAGCCAGGCCTCGAGAGAGAGGCTGAGGCCTGAGCCTCACCATCTGTACAGGAGACCAGGCGTTCAGGTGCTCCCTCCAGTTCTAGGGCTCCCAGATCCTAATACTGTGTTGGAACATCCCGCATGGAAGTCCATACTGTCTGTGACTCTATGGGGTCTAGAATGAACAGAATGAACCAGGAGGATGAGCCATGTTTACCACGCTTACCTAGGTAAGGTTGTGGTCAGGGACTGTGCCCTCCAAGTCCAGGGCATCTGCAGTCACCTGCCTCTGGCAACCTCCACTCCTGCGAGTGTAGAGCCTGTACCATCTCTGATGAAATGCGGGCTGTCGATGTGTGGGAGTGACCGGTTATGGTTCTGTGGGCTTCCCAAATCCCATTATTGCAACCTGGGTAATTGTGTGATAAAAAGCCAACGGTTCCTAGCAACAACGAAAGGCTCTATGGAACACAGTAAGATTTTTATCAAGAAAAGCTAGTGAGGAGAAGAGACCGCTGATGGCTGGAACACTTTATCTCGGGATCTGTACATTGAGCATCCAAGTCAGGCCCCACCACAGACTGACTCTGTCTCAACAAGGCAGTGAAAGTCTCAGCGGAGTCCTTAGAGGTATGCTGTTTCTCTGTCCTCATCTCAGACTTGCTCCCTGGAGCCCTTGTTGTGGGAAAAACTAGAGCATTAAGCCCTTTGGGTGATCTTGGAAGCAGACTAAATAACATTAAAGATATTTGGAAAAGCTATGGTGAATCATGTTACTCTATGTTCACCTAAAAATTGCTTATTGTACGTGTATGTGCATACATACACGCAGTTTAATGTTAAGCATAGCAGAAATATCACTTTTGATGACACTGGAAACATTGCCTGGCTGATGCGGCATGGGTCTTTAGCCAGAGAACTTTCTGGAGCTGTTAAGGAGATCCCGAATTCTGCAGTCCGTAGGGTTTAGCGTGGACAGCCGCCACACCCATGACATCATAGATGGTGTCAGCAGCAGTGCAGTGGAATGGCCAGCTAGTTACGAAGCTACGAGAGAAAATATTTCAATGAAAGGTCATCTGGCTGGGAAAATAGGATAGAGAGTAAAAGAGGAAGTAGAGAGGGTGTGGAGAGGGAAACAAAGGGGGGATCGGATCTGGGGGGAGTGGGGAGGGGAGGTTTGAGGGCCTGTAGAGAAAAGGGAAACTGAAGGCGGGGTGAGAGGAACTGGAGACCCGTGACAGGGTGGGCTACAAGGAGGTTACAGGGATGTCCACAGATGTGCAGAAATAAAGATAGAGCCTGGAAATAACCAACCAATGCCTGGCCCAACCTGACACCCATCCCGTGGAAGAGAGCCAATCTCTGACATGATTAATGATGCTCTGCCGTGTTTACAGAGAGAAGTTTAACTTGACCATTGTCTGAAGACCTCCCCCCACCCGACCCCCATGGTCCCATGGCAGCTGCTTGAATCAGATGCTGAGACTCACAGACAAGAATCAGGTAGAGCTTGGGGAGTCCTGTTGAAGAGTGGGAGGGAAAGAAAGAAGGACCTGGAAGGCACAAGAACACTGCAAGGAAACCAACAGAATCAACTAACCCAGACTGTAACCTAGGGGGCTTACAGAGACAGAAGCACCAACCAAAGGGCTTAATCTAGGTCCACTACCCATATGTAACTGATGGGCATTTTGATCTTCATGTGGGTTCCCTAGTAAGTTGAATAGGTTCTGTCTATGGCATGGACTCTGTTCCTTGCTTTCCAACACTGTGCCTTAGCCAGGGTGCCTTGCCTGGCCTCAGTGGATGAGGAGGAGCTTAGCCCTGATGTGACTTGATGTGCTGGGGGTGGGTTAGAGGGGGTAGCTCCCCTTTCCTGAAGACAAGGGGAGGAGAAACAGGGTGAAGAGGGTAGAAGGAAGGGACCAGGAGGAAAGGAGGGAGGGGGCTATGATTGTGACATAAAGTAAATATATAAATTAAAAATAAATTTAAAAAATGAAAAAGCAGATTAAATAATGTAGGAATTTGTCAACTGCCAAAAAAAATCATCTGGCAAAAAATTTAAAAGGATAGCTAGAACATAGATTCTACCTCCCGATTTAATATGAGAAAAAAAATCTGACAGACTAATTTATATTATCTTGCTTAAACCTCACTGTATGTAATTTGCTGTTCTCTGGAGCTATACACACTCTCGTAAACAGTCTGGATCATTTGAAAGCCCTTTTCAGATCCAGAGTCAGAAGAATTTGGCTGGAATCTTACTACTGCAAATGTCTTAAGGGTCAGGTCACCTTAACAAATAATGAAGTATTTTCTGGAAAGACAGCTGCAGTGGAGTTGAGATCGGCCCGTGAGGACCTCTGTAAAGAGAGGGGCAGGTGTCGGGTAGGGCTGAGAGGCTCTACACTTGAACACAAGCCTTTAACCACACATCCCTCCATAGTGTGATTTATGAGGGCAGACAGTTTTGGGAGAGCTCGGGGTGGGAACTGTGAAGGAGCTTGTCATGGCACAACTTGTTCGCTAAAGATACAAATCCCACATGCAAGAGGCAGAAGCTGGCATCTCTGCGGGAGGCCGGAGATTCCGGCTCAGAACACAGCAGCTAAGGCACCGGGGTGGAAAACCGAGAGACTGAGCATTAGCGGCTTTCACACAGCAGAAGGAAGGAGGCGGGCTCCTGTGGAGGAATACTTCTCTCCCCCTGCTCTGCTCATTTGTGTCTGTCAGACCTCAAAGTGCCTGAAGCATGGCGGGCCAAGTGGGCTGTGCCCTCCAGGGAGGATTGGCAGGTGTCACACATGAGACTCAGCCTGAGATGGGTCTCTCCTGTGTGTGTGGCTTGCCTATCAGATCATCTGAAGGGCTTTTGGGGTCTGCGTCTCTTCCTCACAGGCTGCTATCTGCCCACCTCTTCTGAGGAAGGAGTGGTGCTGGAGAGCTGAGGTAGACTCGCTCTTGCCCTGGGGCTCTAGGGCTGACCACAGCATCCTTCGCTCCGGCTTTGACCTGGTCAGGATCTGCTGGTTACTGATGTCTACTCAGTTAAGAGCAAGCATCAACCAGTCGGAATGATGACAGTGATGGGGCCAGGACCCTCAGCTCTGTGGGACCTGCTTCCCAGTAGTCAATGGTCTGTGTAATCATGGCAAGTGAAGAATCCTGGCATTTGTTTTGCATTCGGCGGCAGAACAAATGTTGGAATAGATTCCTACTCTGAAAATTCCCACAGATTCTAGCAACTGTGTAACCTCAGCAAAGTCACGGACTTTTCTGTTTATAGCTTAGCCTGAAAAGCATGGTCTGATTAATAACATCTAATTTAAAAGGATGAGACCCATGCATACTGGGCTTCCACTCTTAGGTGCTGTGAAGTTTTGTCTAGATTGTTCATGTGACAGGATTTGGAATTAATTAGAAAGGCACACTTCCGAGTGTGTCTCTGACACTGTTCTCAGAGAGGTTTAATGGAGATGGGAAGACCCCTCAATGTGGGCAGCACCATCTCATGGGCTGGGGTCGCAGACTGAGTGGAAAGGAGAGAGTGAGCAGAGCACCAGCATCCGACTCGGCTTCCTGACTGCAGATGAGATGTGGCCTGCCTGTCATCTGCTCACTGCTGCTGCCTGTGCTAGGCACAGTGCTGAGTGCTGCCCTGCTCACGTGTGCAGCAGGTCCCCAGGGCTCTCCCTGTTTCCAGAAAATGTTTGAACACATCTGCCTCAGCTCTGCAATTTCAACTTACCACATCGGGTCTTCCCTGGGGAATTCCTACACACTAGACCCTCCTGGCAAAGGGAAGGAAGCGAAAGAGGACCCGATTACATCCAGCCTTCCCTAACACTGTGGTGTTTCTGATACCTGCCCCAATCACACCATTAGCTTTTGATAGATCTACATGTAGCAAACACAACAGGTGCTCCTAATGAAGTTGAACCTAGAAAATGTCAGCGCTCACCAAGAACCACCCCCATTTCTTTTGCCAGAGAGGATGAGTTCTCTCTCTTCCTGTCATTTTCTCTCTCTTCCTGTCACATCTGATTTCTGTTCTAAAGTGTGTGATGTGAAGTTTCCTTTGTGGGGCAGAGTGGTCGGGCACTTTGGATCTGCTACTGTTTGGGTGTGGTGGATGTTGGATGCCTGGTCTCCAGATAATTCTAATTGGACTGTAGGGCCTCTCACCCAGTCAGTGGAACAAGTCATTGCTGGTTCATAATTTGATGGCAAATATAATAGGAGGTGAGGCTTAGATCACGTGAAGGGGTGAATGGGGGAAATCACCGAGTAAGACAACTTGTTTTCTCTCTCTTTTTCTAATCCCCCCCTTCCCCTTCTATCTGTCCCTCCCTCTGTGTTCAAGTCACCATGAGGTGAACAGCTCTTTTTCTTATCCTGGACCCCCAAACTTTAGAGCTGAATAACTGTGGATTGAACTTCTGAAAGCACAAATCTAACACACATTTCTCCTGAGTTATTTCTTTCAGGCATTGGACAAATAGCAAGGAGCTGCCTGAGGGTGCAACATTGCTCACCTCACTGACTTCTCCATCAAAGATATTTCTCCAAGATCATGGGAATGTAAATGAGTGCCAAGCCACACCTTTCCCCTTGCAATTCTGTTTTCTCCACCACTGAATACTCAAGGCTTTAACCTGTGTGTCATGTCAGGGCTATCAAATGTGAAGAGAAATCTTAGATCTGTTGGTGATACTACCAAGAAAACAGATGATGAATTTTCATTGTTGACTTGACTGAGTATAGACTCACCATGGAAATCCACCTCTGGGTGCATCTAGGAGGGGATGATCTACCCTCAATGTGGCAATCAAAGTTAAACAAGGATTTAGAAAACACACCCAAAGTGCTTGCTTTGGCAGCACAAATACTAAAATTGGAATGATACAGAGAAGATTAGCATGGCCATATTTTTAAAATACAATCAAAGAGAGAAAGAAATGAATAAAACTTTTGAAGCCCTAAAAAAGGAAATAGAAGCAATAAAGAAAGCACAATTTGAAGAAAACCTAGGGAAAAGAGCAGGAACTACAGATACAAGTATCACCAACAGAATATAAGAGATGGAAAAGAAAATCTCAGGTGTAGAAGACACAATTGAAGAAATCAATATGCCAGTCAAAGAAAATATTAAATATAAAAAGTTTGTAGCACAAAACATCTAAGAAATATGGGACAATATGAAAAGACCAAACTTAAGAATAATAGGAATAGAAGGAGAACATTCCAACTTCCAAGGTCCAGAAAATATTTTCAACAGAATCATAGAAGAAAACTTCCCTAACCTAAAGAAAGAGATGCCTATAAACACACAAGAAGCCCATAGAATACCAAATAGATTGGAGCAGAAAAGAAAATACTTCCTTCACATAATAATCAAAACACTAAATATACAGAACAAGGAAAGAATATTAAAAGCTGTAAGGGAAAAAGGCCAAGTCACATATAAAGGCAAACCTGAAATACACCTGACTTCTCACCAGAAACTCTAAAAGCCACAAGGGTTGAAAAGATATCTTACACACACTAAGACAACGGAGATGTCAGCCCCAACTACTATACCTAGCAAAACTTTCAATCTCCATAGATGGAGAAAACAAGATGACAAAAACCAATCTAAACAACACCTATCCACAAATCCAGCCCTACAGAAGATACTAGAAAAAAATTCAACCCAAGGAGGCTAATTATACCCTGAAAATATAGGAAATAAACAACCCAACAACAGCAAAACCAAAAAAGGGGAAGTGTGCGCGCGCACACACACACACACACACACACACACATACACACACTATCACCACCAACATCAAAATAATAGGAATTAACAACCACTAGTCATTAATATCTCTAAACATCAATGGCCTCAACTCTGCAATAAAAAGACATGGGCTAACAGAATAGATGTGTAAATAGGACCATCATTCTGTTAATACAAGAAACACACCTCAGCAACAATGATATACACTACCTCAGAATAAAGGGCTGAAAAAGGTTTTCCAAACAAATGGACATAAGAAGCAAGCTGAAGTATCTATTCTAATATCTAATAAAATAGATTTTCAACCAAAATTAATCAAAAGAGATGGGGAAGGGCAGCTCATACTCATCAAAGGAAAAATTGACCAAGATGATGTCTCAATTCTGAACACATATATCCCAAGTGCAAATTCACCCACATTCACAAAATAAAAAAAAAAATTACAAAAGCTTAAATCATACATTGAACCCCAAACACTAATAGTAGGAGATTTCAACACTCCTTTCTCACCAGTGGACAGATCATTGAGACAGAATCTAAACAGAGAAATAATGAAACTAACCAATGTTATGAATCAATTGGGCCTAACAGATATCTACAGAACATTCCATTCAAACACAAAAGAATATGCCTTCTTCTCAGCACCACATGGAACCTTCTCCAAAACTGACCACATACTCAGACATAAAGCAAGCCTCCACAAATACAAGAAAATCAAAATAACACCTTGTAGTCTATCAGAGCACCATGGATTAAAGCTAGACTTCAACAACAACAGAAATAAAAGAATGCCTACAAACTCATGAAAACTGAACAATTCTCTACTTAATGACCACTGGGTCAGGAAGAAATTAAAGAAAGAAATTAAAAACTTTCAGAATTCAATGAAAATGAAGGTACAACATACAGAAACTCATGGGGTACAATGAAAGCAATGCTAAGAAGCAAGTTCATAGCACTATGTGCCTTCATAAAAAAATTGGTGAGAGCTCATGCTAGCAACTTAACAGGACATCTGAAAGCTCTAGAAAAAGGAAGTTAACACACTTAAGAGGAGTCTACAGCAGGGAATAATCAAACTCAGGACTGAAATCAATAACCTAGAAAGACCTACAAGATATGATAAACATAATGAAATCTACACACCTAAAGAAGATAATCAAGTAAGTGGACATGGGTGAAGATGATCAATCCTCATTTAGAAAGACAAATGGGATGTGCATTGAATGTATGACAGGAGTCTACCGCAAAAGGCATCTGAAAGACTCTACCTAGCAGTGTTTCAGAGAAGACACTAAGACTCATAACCAAACCATGGCAGAGTGCAGGGAATCATATGAAAGTAGGGGAGTTAGTATGATATGGAAAGGATAGGAGCTCTACAAGTACCAAATATATCTGGGCACAGGGCCTTTTCTGAGACTGACACTCAACCAAGGACCATTTATAGATATAACATAGAACTTCTGCTGGGATGTGGCCCGTGGTAGCTCAGTAACCAAGTAGTTTTCCAAAGCAAGGGGAACAAGGACTATTTCTAACAGGATCTCAAGGGCAGGGTCTTCCCCCCCCCCCATCCAGGGGAAGAGCAGTCCTGTTAGGCCACAGAGGAGGACTTTGCAGCCAGCCTTGAAGATACCTGATAAAACAGGGTCAAATGAAAGGGGAGGAGGTCCTCCCCTATCAGTGGACTTGGAAAGGGGCAGGGAGGAGACCAGGGAGGGAGTTGGGGAGGGGGAGGGAATGAGGGAGCGGGATACAGCTGGGACACAGAGTTAACAAATTGTAACTAAAAATAAAAATTAAAAAAAAAGAAGAATACAAAGAATCAACAAAATCAGGAGCTGGTTCTTTGAGAAAATGAACAAGATATACAAATCCTTAGCAAACTAACTAAAAGACAGAGGGAGAGTATCTAAACTAATAAAATCAGAAATAAAAAGGAGGATATAGAAACAGACACCAAGGAATTCCAAAGAATTATTAGATCTTACTTTAAAAGCCTGTATTCCACAAAATTAGAAAATCTAAATGAAATGGATGATTTTCTTGATAGATACCATTTATCAACATTAAATCAAGATCAGGTAAACAATTTAAATAGATCTATAATCCCTGAGGAAATAGAAGCTGTCATCAAAAGCCTCCCAATCAAAAAGAGCCCTGGGTCAGATGATTTTAGCACAGAATTCTACCAGATTTTCAAAGAAGAACTAATACCAACACTCCTCAAACTATTCCACAAAATATAAACAGAAGCAACATTGCCAAATTCATTCTATGAGGCCACAATCACCCTGATATCTAAACCACAAAAAGACCAAACAAAGAAAGAGTATTTCAGACTAATCTCACTATAAATAGTGATGCAAAAATTCTCAATAAAATACTTGCAAACTGAATCTAGGGACACATCAAAAATATCATCCACAATGATTAAGTAGGCTGCATCTCAGGAATGCAGGGATAGTTCTACACATGAAAATTCATTAATGTAATCCACCATATAAACAAACTAAAATGAAACAAAAAAAAATAACCACATGATCATCTCATTAGATACTGAAAAGGCCTTTGACAAAATCCAACAGCCTTTGTGCTTAAAGTCTTGGAGAAATCAGAGATACAAGGCACATACCTAAACATAACAATGGTAATATACAGCAAGCCAATAGCCAACATCAAGCTAAGTGGAGAGAAACTTAAAGTGATCCCATTAAAATCAGAGACAAGACAAAGCTGACTACTTTCACGTATCTCTTCACTATATTACTTAAAGCTCCAGCTAGAGCAATAAAACAAGTAAAGGAGATCAAAGGGATACAAATTGGAAGGGAAGAAGTCAAAGTATCACTAATCACAGATGATGTGATAGTATACATAAGTGACCCCCAAGATTCTACCAGAGAACTCCTACAGCTGATAAACACCTTCAGCCAAGTGTCTGGGTAAAAAATTAACTCAAAAAAGTCAATAGTCGTCCTTTTTAAAAGTGACAAAAGGGCTAAGAAAGAAATTAGGGAAATAAACCCCTTCACAATAGCCACAAATAATATAAAATAACTTCGTGTAATTCTAACCAAGCAAGTGAAAGACCTGTATGACAAGAACTTCAAGTCTTTGAAGAAAAAAATTGAAGATCTTAGAAAATGGAAAGATCTCCCATGCTCGTGGATCAGAAGGATTAACATAGTAAAAATGGTCATCCTACTAAAAGCCACCTACAGATTCAATGCAATTCCCATCAAAATTCCAACACATTTTTTTTTACAGACCTGGAAAGAGCATTAACTTCATATGAAAAAATTAAAGACCCAGGATAGGTAAAACAATCTGTACAACGAAAAAACTTCTGGCAGTTTCAGTATTTCTGATTTCATGCTATACTACAGAGCAATAGTAACAATAACTTCATGGTATTGGCACAGAAACAGTCAGGTTGATCAGTGGAATTGAATTGAAGACCTAGAAATAAACTCACATACCTATGGGGGCTTGATTTTTGACAAAGAAGCCAAAACCATGCTATGGACAAAAGAAAGCATCTTTACAAATGGTGCTGGCCTAACTGATGTTTGCATGTAGAAAATGCAAATATATTTATACTTATCACCCTGCACAAAAAGTCCTAGTATATCAAAGACCTTGACATAAAATCAGATACTCTAAATCTATTAGAAGACAAAATGGGGAAAAGTCTGGAGCTCATTTGCATAGGAGACAACTTCCTGAACAGAATACTAACAGCACAGGCTTTGAAATCAACAATGAATAAATGGGATTTCATGAAACTGAGAAGGTTCTATAAGTCAAAGGGCACTTTTAATAGGACAAAATGGCAGCCTACAGATTGGAAAAGATCTTCACCAACCCTACATCAGACAGAGGGTTAATATCAAAAATATACAAAGAACTTAAGAAATTAAACACCAACAAATCAAATAATCCAATTAAAAAGGCACAGAGCTAAACAGAGGATTCACAACAGAGGAATCTTGAATGGTTGAGAAGTACTCAACAGAAGAAATGTTCAACATCCTTAGTCATCAGAGAAAGGCAAATCAAAATGACTCTAAGTTTCCATCTTGTACCAGTCAGAATGGCGCAGATAAAAAAACTCAAGTGACAGCACATGCTGGCAAGAGTGTGGAGAAAGGAGGACACTCCTCCATTTTTGGTGGGAGTGCAAACGTGTACAACCTCACTGGAAATAAATCTGGAGCTTTCTCAGGAAATTGGGAATAGTTCTACCTTAAGATTCAGCTATACCACTCCTGGGCATAAACCCAAAAGATACTCCATCATACAACAAGGACACTTGCTCAACTATGTTCATAGTGGCTTTATTTTAAATAGCCAGAAACTGGAAACAACCTAGATGTACCTCAACTGAAAAAAAATTGTGGAACATTTACACAAATGGAATACTACTCAGCTGTTAAAAAAAGGAAATCATGAAATTTGCAAGGAAATGGATGGAACTAGAAAAGATGATCTGAGGGAGGTAACTTAGACACAGAAAGACACACATGATATGTACTCATTTATAAATAGATATTAGACCTATAGCACAGGATAACCATAGCACAATCCACAGACCCAAAGAAACTATGCAGCAAGAGGGCCCATCTGAAGTGGATGAAGAAAGAAAACCAACTGGGCAGGAGATGGAATGGGGAGGAAAATGAGGGTAGGGAGGTATGTGGGGAAAATAGGGGTGGGAGGTGAGAGGGCTAGGAGAGAGAAGGGAAACTGAGGGGAGCATCTCCTTGACAAGCTGGAGGCCTGCAACAGGGTAGGCTCTTGGGAGGATATGGGTGTGACTTGAGCTGACACTCCTAGCAAGGAGGAACATGGAGACTGAAGTGACCACCTCCTAGTCAGGCAGGACTAGTGGAAGGAGAGGAATAACAACCTACCCTCAAAATCTTAGATCCAAAAATTACACTGCCTACAAAAAGTGCAAGGATAAAGAAGGAATAGAGATTGAGGAAATGTCCAACCAGTGATTGGCCCAACCTGAGGCCCACCCCACAGTAGAGAGCTAGCCCAACACTATTAACGTTGCTCTGCTCTGCTTGCGGACAGGAGCCTACCATGACTGTTGTCTGGGAGGCTCCAGCCAGCAGTGGATCAAGATAGATGTTGGGACTTGCAACCAAACATGGAAAGGAGCTCCAAGGGTCTTGTGGAAGTGTGTGGGGTAAGATGGAAGGACCTGGAGGGGACAGGAACCTCACAGGAAGACCAACAGAGACAACTAACCCAGTTGCATGGGGGCTTACAGAGACAGAGACACCAACTAAGGAGCAGGAATGGTCTGGATCTAGATCTAGATCCAGATCTAGATCTAGATCTAGATCCAGATCTAGATCTAGATCTAGATCCAACTAAACAACAGTTTAGTTGACATTGACAACTAATGTTTGAAGAAATTTCCTTGAAAATATAAAAGTGAATGGAGCGTCACAATGGTGAGTGAGAGTCTATAAGAACTTAGAAAGATGGAATGTTTGTGTAGCTCACTCTTCAGAGTTTCAGTTTTGCAAATCAACACTAGACCTTTTTAAAGATTTTTTAAATCTATATGAACATTTTTGCCTATATGTAAGTATTTGGCCTCAGAGGTCAGAATAAGACAACAGACCCCCTAGGACTGGAACAACAGGTTCTGAGGTGCCACCTATGTGCTGGGAACCAAACCCATGTCCTCTGCAGGAGCCTCAAGTGCTCTTAACTGCTGAGCCATGTCTCCATCCCCAACAATTAATACTTGTTTTGTAGATATACACAGTGTTGGCAATTAATACAATAATGAATTTCCCCAGGCCTTTACCTCCTCTCTCATTTTCCTTATAATCACTCATGGTTTTGAGGTTCACTGGCAAGCTAGTGTGAGTTAGGAACAGAGCATTTGAGAGCTCAGCAAAAATCACCAAGGAAAATCCCCTGGGCTCCTTCCACTGCACTGAGCTCACAGACCCCTGGGCTTTTGGAGCACAGGGCACAGGAATCAGACATAGCTTCTGTCTTAGTTGGGTTCTCTTGTTGTTATAAAATACTATGGCCAAAAGTAATGCAGAGAGGAAAGGGTTTATTTTACCTCAGAGATTGCGGGTCATCACTGAGGGAAGTCAGAGCAGGACTCAAGCAGGACAGGAGGCAGGAGCTGAAGCAGAGGCCATGGAGGAGTGCTGCTTACTGATTTGCTCCTCCTGGCCTAGTCAGCCTGCTCTCTTATGCATGCCAGGACTCCTGCAAGGTGTCACCAAGTACAATGAGCTTAGCCCTCCCCTATCAGTCATCAGTCAAAAAAAAATCACCTCGGGCTTGCTCACAGGACAATCTGGTGGGGGCACTTTCTTAGCTGAGGTTCCAGATGAGTTTTTCAAAATGACCATAGGTCATGTTGGGTTGACAAACAAGCAAACAAACAAGCAAACAAAAACAGAACTAGACAGCACAGCTATTTCCCCAACACACTGATGCTCACAGAAAATATTAAATTGATTCTAAGCTACTCCAAAAAAAGATCCAAGAATAGAAAGTTCCAGAGGTGTATTCTAGCGCAATGTCATGACAATCTAACAGTGACCCTAGCTCCCCACTGAAAGCACTGTGTGGCCACATGATGGAGCTGTGTAGTCATGGACTGGCTGACCCTAGGCCAGGGGCCTCTGAAATTTCTCTCAATGGGTGAACAATTAGTGGCAATACACTGCACCCTTCCAGCTCCAATTTTGCCTGCTGTGTCCTCATAGGACTGACCTGTGCCCTTGGTTCAGAATGCCTGAAGGCTCTTATTAGTCTATGCCCATAAATTCCTTTAAAACCACCAGCACTGTCTTCAAACACTAACCCTTCTTGTACGCATCATTATGCTTTAACTGTATTGAGTGCTCTTAAACCTCTTTATTGGAGTATTGCTTTTTAAATATTTTTCAGTTGTACAAAGGTCCAGCTTGAAAAACAAAACAAAACAAAACAAAACAAAAATACAACGCTATCATCCCATTAGTGGCTATAACCTTCAATCACTCAGCTTAAAGTCCTTTTGATAATGAAGACATAGCATGGCCTCTCACACTGAGAGGCCATTGGAGAGAAGACGTCAGGAGGTCAGCTAACACATTTGCTCATTTGGAAAGCAGTTTCCGCATCTGCTGGAGACCTCAGTGACCTTGGAGCCATCTCGGTCTCAGAGATTGGGATTTTAAAATTTCTGACTCACAGAGAACATTGTAGGGAAGCTGTGCCCTTCCCTGTTGGTGGGAAACGAGACCTGGACTTACATGCACTGTCACAACCGACTGGCTAGAACAGTTCTATAGCAGTTCCTCTCCATAGTTACCTCCTGCAAATGGACTGGCTTCTACGGGGTACTGGGAGTGACATGATGTCCTGGGTCCTACTTCTCCTGTCCTACGTGCAGAGCTAACCCAGTGTCACTGCGAGCATGAGGGAGGGAAAGTCTCTGCTTTTTCTCTCAGATACTGTGAGTCTTATTTGTTTTAAATGCAGCTCTGCCGGCCTGAAACTCACTCTGTAAAGCAGGCTGGCGTCAAACTCACAGAGATCCGCCTGCCTCTGTCTCCTCAGTATTAAAGGTGTGGGCCACAGTGCGTGGCAGTCTTTGTTCTTGTTTCTTTTCTTTTCTTTTCTTTTCTTTTCTTTTCTTTTCTTTTCTTTTCTGTTTCCTTCAGCATGCGGTGTAGAAGAGAATGCAAGAGAAAGCGCTTGCGAATAGGTTAGTGGCCCAGGGTCCGCTGGTCTCTGACTACACAGATCCATCTTGCAGGTCTGCAGAGTTCTCAATGGGGAGCCACGGTCGTATAGGTTAAGGAGAGGAAGTCAGTTACATGACCATTGTGACATCATCAGTGTGCTACATTAGACAATAAAAGTACAACCATCAAGAGGATGTTGCTCACCACAGAACATGGCCTCCCAGAACTGTGGAATAAATGCCTCAGAGTGCTTTTCCGTTACATAACTGCACAATTACAGAGACGACAGTGAATATCTTTAAAACATACCGCTTTGTACATATTTAAAAACCACTCTCTTCAAATAAACTGCTCCTCACAGCAGAGGAATCCATACACTTTTGAGATATTCTGACAATTTGTGCACGTATCAGTGGGAAGCAGGGAATTCTCCTGGGTACCCTTTAGCTCAGATGCATCAGTTGTGAAAAGAGCCTGTGCGATCCCACAGAGGAAGGAGCCACATGCAGAACGGCTCAGGGGGACCTTTGAAAGTCTGCTCCCCACAAAACCAGTAGCCTCTAACATTGTCAAGGTGAACTTTTCCAAACCTCTGCAATTATACAGTGATTTTTACAACATTTTGAGGAACATTTATTAAAAAAAAAAAAAAACAAACAAACAAAAAAAAAAAAAAAACAAAAACCAAAAACCAAAAACCAAACCAAACCAAAAAACAAACCACCTAGCTTCAGTCTTGGGAGAACACTGGCCATTTTAAGCTGTTTCTTTTCTTTTTTTTTAATTTCCATCTGCTACTTCCCAGCTCCCTAGAAGGCTTGAAAAGGTGCAGCCTCATAGCAGTGAAAGCTATGAATCAAGGAGCCTACACACTCCTTGGGGTGGGGTAGGGTGGGGGGAATGGCAGCTAAGCTCCTCTGAGGCCCTCCAGCTGACTGCCTATTATTACTTGACCTGGCAAGCAGCTAGAGACTGATGCTAGTATCACTCTGTGAGCTGACTCAGCCCTGACTCACTGCACGTGGCTTTCTCCATGGGGAATTCGCTGGGAATAACCAGTGACAATTGCTAACACGAGACTTGCTGGGAGTGGTGGTAAGAGCTGAAGGAACAAGGACTTTGGGATCATGAACAACACATTACGAGGTTCCAGAAGGCCAGAGCTCTAGCTGTGCCCAAGAGTGTTCTGAGAGAGGCTTCACCTTTCTCACCTTCGAGACTGAGAAAACAAGGTGAGGCATACTGCAGTACAGTGTTGGCTGATCATGGCTTTAACAGGTCAACAAAAGTTGGCAAAAATCTCAGAGGTTTACTGGGTCAAGATAGTTTAAGAAATCTCAGTGCAATCATATTTGACCACAAGTGTAACAAGTAGAGTTTTGGTGACTATGTTTATAAAGTGTGCAGACGTAAGTGATTTAGTTCATGGAGACCTTAAGTAAATGATAATGATAATAGCCAAAAAAGGAAAGACAAAATGTTTGAAGAAGTAGTGGCAAAGAATGCTCAAAAATTTCCCCAAAATGTGACTCTACACAATAAAGTCTAACAAATTCCAGGGACAATAAACTGAAAAGACCCACGGACCTGTCAGCAGTTTAAATAATGACACAGAGGCGTGTCAGTATTTAAAAGCTTAGGCATTTGGCTGGGCAGACTCTCAGCTAGCTCATCTAACTTATCCCGACTGTTCTAGTCCATGATTTGCCATGAGCCTAATTATTTACCTCTCACCCCGGTATGTCTGTTCCTTTTCTATGTCCCATTGGCAAATCTTGGGTTCCTTTCTCTACCCAGAAGTTTCTGTTTCCTGCTTCCTGCCCAGATATTGGCCAGAAGCTCTTGATTAAGCCAGTCAGCAAGTGAGAGAGGTGAATGTTTTCAAAATACGAGGACAGTGGTGAGCCATACAAATATCAATACCAAGGTCTGACTAGTACTCAGACTCTGCTGGTTTCGTAACCAACAACTGAATATTCAGAGACAACTTTTATACAATGTATAAAAGGTCAACCCAACAAAGCCCTAACTAAATGTTTTCTTTATGAGTTGCCATGGCATGGTGTCTCTTCACAGCAATAAAACCCTAAGACACCAGGAAACCTTGCTGTCGGAAGACAAAGTGAATTTTGTTGACAGTGAGGGGAAGGTGACTCATCCTGGGCCCAGGGGTCTCGATGAGGTTAACAGCAGATTCTCTATCATAAGCTGTGGTGCTCTGAGGACAGTGGGATGGCACACAGCACACTGGGGTGAGGGTTATCAACCAACAGAGGCTCATCCAGCCAAGTAACCCTTCAATAAACCAACACACTGCCAGGTACAGCTCGAACGCATCACAGAAAGCCTGTTCCAGCAAGAAATATCAAATCAGAGACATCAAAGAAAACCAGCGGACCGTTATCACTTAGAAATGTAGCTGCAACCTCCACCCGAATAACAATACACCAAGCCCAACAACCCAAAGAAACACCATAACCAAGTGGGATTTATCCCCATAATGTAGAGAGTTCAACAGAGACAATAAACCTGGGCAATATATAACATCAATAAGAATGTCTGAGAAGGTATCACAGAAAGAAGAGTTAGGGAGACATGGGGACTAAAGGCATCTGGGTGCCATGGAAGGGAGTGTGTGTGTGTGTGTGTGTGTGTGATCATAATAGCTAAATGTTAAGGTATTATTTTAAAAAAATCAGTTATTCATGGTGTATCAGGATTCATTAACTGGTAAATGCATCATGCTGACTAGAGGAGCCAGGTGTTGGCATGGCGGAGCACTGCCCTCTCCCTGGCTTTTCTGTGATATATAGCTACTCTAAAATTTAAATGTTTACTTTAAAAAGAGTTCATGGGGTGTATTCTGCAAAGGCTTCTCAGGACCATGGAGAGCAGTGGGAGTGCCTTCCAGCTCTGGGGTTCCATGTCTGAGGGGAAGAGTATAAAGAGATCACGAAGGTCAGCTCACAGAGTTGCCACCAGGACTTGGTGACAAGAATACATGCCTGAGGGTCACGTCCTAGTTCTCTGATGACTGTCTGGAACTGTTTTCAATGTCATTTTCTCAACACGGAAGGCCCTTGCTTTCTCAAACTGCAGTCTTTCACACACTATCAGTCTGACTGCACAGACCAACCTGGGTGCTTTGCAACACACACTGAGGGTTTAAAAAAGCAGAGCACAAGTTGCACACCATCTCATTTTAATGAGTTCCACCACGGCAGCAGGAGCAAAGGAGGGAAAAACGTCTGCCCTCCATTCATTCTGCTCTTTTGTCTTTTAAACTAAACCCACCTGATTTCTTATTTTTAGTTACAGAGGGCTATTTTGAGAGGGAGTATGTAATTCTCATTTTGAGAAATATGGCCCTGAGCTTTGGGGCTATAATGATCTGCTGGACAAAAAAAAAGAAAGTGAGACAAGCGTAAATTTTCTTTTTCCCTGAAAAATGAGGTCCCATCTGTGGGTCCCCTGACTTAGCATTTTTGTTCTCGTGTCTCCCCGATCACACCTACCTACATCTCCAAATATAATTATCAGAGCTCTTTGCTTTGGCAGAAGGCAGAGCTCTTTCTCAAATGATGGCATGTCACATCATTAACATTATTATAAATGACAGGCAGCTAAATTTATACCCAGGGCAACATTATATATTAATAAGTGAATTAATGGGTCAGTGACAAAGAGGTTATATGCCCAGTTGACAAGCCGGATAGTATCTGCATCCACGACTATTTGCTCAACAAATACAATACATACATCTTCAGGAAGGCCATACAGCTTTTCAAGTGCTGGCCTTATAGTCAATTCTCCAGCCAGACTAAAATGTTGTCCTTGCTAAGTATATCCTTAGCCACTAGAGGGCACACAAATGCTCACTTGCTTACAAATGCTTTGGGCCTGAAAAGATGCCGAGAAAAAGAACTAGGGAACTGAGTGAACTCGGTGGAGACATATTTCTCAACTTATTAAGCAGACAATATTCAGCTAAAGGGGTATTTTGTTATTTGTTTTTAAATGGAGAACACTGGGTTTAAAACTCAGTCTTCCACACGGACAGTGACACATCAAGAGGGCGCCAGATCTCCTAGGACAGGAGTTACAGAAGGTGTGAGGCAGGAATGGAATTCAGGTCCTCTGGAAAACATCTCTGTTCTTAACCATTGGGTCATCGCTCCAGCCCCCCACCATGTGAATTTTAGATTGGACAATGTACCCCATCTCTAACTATCTGTAGAAAATAATTGAGAGACAAAGTTTAGGAATCAGTGGGAGCCAAACTGCCCTCTGCCGAATATCACACCAGGAGACTAGATTCTATTTTGTAGTTTCTAAGACAGAATTTCAGGAATATATGCATTTAATGTGTTTGTGTTCTTTGAGTGTAACAGAAGCTGAACCCCACCCCCAAATTCTTCAGCCAGGATCAGATGTATGCTTTTCATTTCATTTCATTTCACACTGGTTTTGTGTGTTTATGTGCATATATGTTCACATGTGCCAACACGCCTGTGCATATGCATATGTGCATACAAATGCATGTGGAGGTCAGAGGTCACTGTCAAGTGTTCTTTTTACCTCGGTCTTCATTCTGGAGCTCACTAGTATGGCTAGATTGGCTGGCCAGCAAGTCCCCTGTCTCCACCTTCCCAGCAGTGGGGTTGCAGGCATACGCTGACACGTCTAGCCTTTTCTGTGGCACCAGGGACCCCAACTCTGTTCTTTCTGAGTGTGCAAGCAATTTCTTTACCACTCAGCCCTCCAGAGCCACGTTAAGGACAACTCCTGCCAATTTCTCAGAGCACATTTTTGAGTGGTCGGAGGTGGGCACTGGGTCCCTTCAGACTCACAGCTGGGTAGTGTGAGGGTCCAGCTCTGAGCAGGCTCCTTGAACAGAGCTTACAGAGGAATGGTAGATCCAGTTCCTTTACGGGCATACAGGAGCATGCATTTTCTGCTGGGTACAACTTCCTGGCCCTTCAGGACACTATGCTGCTAAAGTTTTCTCCAGGGAAAGCCACTACAAACCACTGGATCCTCTAGCATATGGCAATTCTCATTTAGCCAAAACTGTGGCTACCAGAGGCCCCGTTGGATCACATTAAGTGAATCTTTATAACTTTCATGTTAATAGCTTCTTCGTCTTACTCTTCAGAAATTAATTTATTCCTTTTAGTCAGGAGATTTGCTAGCTCAAAGTCGGAGAAAAAGGATTATACAGTCAATGCTTTTCAGAGGCCCACTTACCTTTGTATTTCTGCTGGAATAAATTAAGTTTGCTAATGTTTATTCCACAGAGAGAGAACAAATTTTTAACAGATCATTCTTAAAGTATCTCATTAAATTTTAAGATATATAATTGTGAGAATCTTGTTTGAAAGTCTGGGTCTATGCCTTGCAAACTGTCTATTATGAGCATGTGTTCTGGCCTGGGCTTCCTGTGATTGGGTCCCTGAAGAGGGGGCAGGCCCTCTTGCAGCACTTATATTTCGAATGCTCATTAGCCAAGCCTGGAAGCACAGGTCCAGAGAAGCCCTGACCTCCTGATTCCTTTCTCCACCAGCTGTGCATACTGCTGTCTGTGCTTGAGTCTTGAATTCCTGCCCAATGCCTGGAAGCCCAGATGTTCTATTTGCCCAGCGGAAGCCTCAGGGAACTCACCAGGGAGCAACAGTCTGTGGCAACATGTCTTTCTCCAGTTTGTATTAGTTGCCCTTCTCTCTACCCTGACCGTATACTTGGCAAGAAGCGCACCTGAAGTGAGAAAGGGTTTGTTTGGTTCATGGTTGGAAGAGTTACAGCCCATCGTGGTTGGGAAAAGCATGAAGGCAGGAGCAGGAGGCAGCGGTCACACTGGATCCCCAGTCAGGAAGCAGAGAGCGGACAGGAAGTGGAACAGATCTGTCAAACCTCAAGGCTAGGTTCTCACTTCCACCAGCAAGACGTCACCTCTTAAAGCTTAAACCACTTTCTAAAACAGCTGGAGATCAAATGTTCAAACACAAGAGCCAACGGGGCAAACTCCAGCATAGCTCTAACCTACTGTCCACCACTCAAAGAAAGCAGCGGGCAAGTTGGACCCTTCAGACACCACCAGAGCCCTGCAGCCCAGAGGAGTCTTCCTGAACAAGGTTTTCAACATCTGATGCCCTCTCACACCGAGGCCTTGTTTCTGCCAGTCTCTCAAATGTTCCAGCCTTCGGCCAAACCAATGTGCTAACAGGCATCTTGCCAAAGTGTTTCAGCACATTAAAAGTTTCTCCTTCCTACTTAAGCCACCACCGACCAGTTTCCCTTGGCAAAGTCCTAGCTTTGTTCAAACACCACTTTGATGCAAATGCCGCTTCCGTGGGGGCTCTTTGGCCCCCAGGGGTACAGGCTGCCCTTTCTTTGAACTCTCCCTCCACCTGGGGACCCACGCATGGCTCATTATGCTAACCTGGCAAGAGATCTTTTCCCCAGTCTGAAGGACCCAAGAGAGGACTATGTTTTTCCATTTTTTCCACCATTATTCTTGGTGCTAGTGAGTGCTGAGCATGCATGCATGGGACCGCCTGGTGGGATAAAGGGAGAACACTGGATTTAGAAGCCCTGGTCAATAGTCCAGCTCCCCCTGCCCCCAGAAAGACTCCTGTTAACAAGGCATTGATACAATCTATCAATGGACAAAAGGTATCCATTTGTCTATCTTCCTGGGACAATTGTAAAGTTTCTTATAGACAGGAAGACCCTGGGTGCCAGGTCATTATGTGTCAGGATGTAGTTTGTCACTAATCCTGAATTCCCGAAGGCTATAAATAATATGTGAAGGGACAATTGAGCACCTGGCTGTGGTAGGCCAGGCCCTTCTCTCCCATTCCCTCCGCCTTGCTGAAAACTGTTAGATTACTAGATTACATTTATATTCTTAAAGAATAAGCCCTTTTTTGGCCACTTCTTCCTCCTGAGGCTGACTATCAGGGTCTAGCTTTCAAAGTATTGAAGTCCAACAGTCAGAAGTTCCCTTTGAATCATCTAATTAAAATGTCCAATTAAAATTAAACACCTTATCTTAACACGAGATTTACCCCTTTACCTTTGCAGACTGCCATTTTCCACTGGGACACATCTGTCTCCTCTCTATCCAAAGGCAGTTCTTTGTCTCCACAGGACAAATACCCCTTACCCTCCTCCCTTGCTCCCTTTTCTCCCTTCTTCATTGTTCCCTTCCCTTTCTCCCTCATCCTCTATCTCCTGTCTTTGTCCCTTATTCCTGCCCTCTGTCCTTCCGGGGCAAATACGTCTCCTTTATATTGAGAAGTCTTGGAAGTCCTAAGCAGATACCGTTTCTTACAGTACACCTTTATTAAAGTCATATGGGCTGCTCTTTTGTGTGTAACACAGCGACGCTGTCAGACAGCCCTCATAGCTTCCTGGCTTATTTCACCTCCTAGGATTCACTAAACAATCTGGCAGTGCCGAAAGAAAGCACAAAGCAGATCATGACACAAAAGCCAGGCATAAAAGCCCTGCTCACATCTTAAGTATCACATCTTGGTCTATGTGTGATTTTAAAAACAGAATTTACTCTCTGCTCTTAAATTCTCAAAAAGAAAAAAAACAAAAAATCATAGGGCTGTAGGGAAGGCTCAGCAGTCCAGTGGTTAAGAGTCTTCCTTCAGGGACCTAGGTTCAATTTCCAGCATCCTCATCAGCTAGCTCACAACTGACTATTACTCCAGTTCCTGGGGATCCAACATGCTCTTTTGGCCCTCACATGAACCTGCACGCATATGATACACAGGCAAACACGCAGGTATTCAAAATACACATAAAAAAACCTAAATCTAAAATTTCATTGCAATGCATTGTATAGCTCAAGAAAGCCACACAACCAGCACAAACTGGATTCATTGTGTTATATATTAAAAAAAAAAAAAAAGAAGACAACATTGAGAGGAGTGGGGGAGGTGGGGGTGGATTTGGGAAAGGTTAGGGGAGGAGTGTGGGTCAATATGATCAAAACACATTACATGCATGTATGAATTAATGAAGATATTATATTGGATTAATAAAGACATTATATTGAAGAAAGAAATCCAAATAACAAGCCACTCGTATAAAGTAGCAATTTGAGGCACACCTAGACATGCCCTCCAGTTTTGTTACAGTTATTTTAGCTTTCTAAAATCAAGATGAAGTCAAAGGCAATTCTATGTCAGAATACAATAAATCAAAATACTTCATTTCTATAGGCTATGTGCTTGAATGCAATGATGCATCATGAAGTCTCAAATGCTCATATCAACTTAAGTAGAACTGCCTTAATGGCCATTGCAGGGTACACCTGCCAAGGGTCCCCAGGTAGCTGAAACATCGGAAGCTACAGATCTGGGCTTACTGATGACATAATAAGCAGGAACTGAGGATCAGGTTCATGGCATCATCTTACCACCCACAGTGTCCTTCACAGATCACACCTAAAGCCATCTTGACATGTGAGCACTCAGGGGTCTTGGAAAAGCTATTGCAGCGTGAGTCTGTCATGTGCATGGCTCCTGCCGCAGGCAGATGATGTCACCTCAGAGAAGTGTTATGATTGGATGGTCACAGATCAGTTTTGTGCCACTTCTATTGCTAATGGGCTTATAAAACATGTATGGTCTTCTGAGGTAATCCCAGTTTAAGCTACAGATGGGGCCAATGCGTCTTGGCTAGGAATATGGGTATAAGAGCTCCCAGGGTGTTATTGGCTGGGTTTCTCTTCTGGGTCATATCACAGAGATGGGTGAGTCTCAGTCCTCAAGCGTGACTTTCCCGCTGATCTTCAGAACATGTCCTTAGATGCAGAGGAGAAAACAAAAGAGTAAGAGCTTCCTCTGAAGCAAGGCTCCATCTCTCCGTGCTGCAGTGTGGGGTCTGCATTGTCATTTTGGAGCAGACACACTTGAAGTCATGTCTTGGTGACAAAGGCAGCCATGAGTCTCAGGGAGGCACAAAGGCATTCTGAAGTTTGCTCATGGGAGGAACAGAGAGGCCAGCAGCCGGAATGAATAGGCTTAGGCATGGCTAATTGCTGCTGTGATATTGGCCACATTTGGAAGCTAGGGGATGAAGGGGAGGATAGCGTGAGCACATAGGGGGCCAGGGAGAACAACAGAGGTGAGGAAAAGGGTGGGGGTCCTCCTTTGGATATCTCATGACACTTAGGTCTTTAAATCCCTCCAAACTCCTATGAAATCAACATATACTTCAGGTCTATGCAATCTGCTTGTCTCATCCTCCTCTTTCTTTTTCTCTTTCTCTTCTTCCAGTTCCTCTTCCTCTTTCATCTTTAATTTTGTTTTTATCAAGAGGGGATTTCTCTGCTTAGCCTTGGTTATCCTGGACTCTCTTTGTAGATCAGGCTGGCCTTGAACTCACAGAGATCCACCTCCCCGAGTGCTGGGGTTACAGGCATGCACCACCATGCCCGGCCTCATCTTTAATATTTTTCTTTTTAAAATCATATGCTCTTCATGTTGTAGTTGTAGATTTTTTTTTTTACATGTTGTGCTGCTTAGTTTTTATTGTCAACTTGACACAACCTAAAGTCACTTGGGAAGAGGAACTTCCTTATTGAGGAAGTTTCCAGAGCAGACTGGCTTGTAGCCATGTCTTGATTGATTATTGATATGGGAGGCCCACTCCATTACAGGTGGCACCATACCTGTGCTGTGTAAGAGCATGAACCAGAGAATGAATCACCAAGCAGTGCTCCTCCAACGTTCCTGCTTTGAGTTCCTGCCGTGACTTCCCTTAATTATGGAGTATCACCTGGGAGTGTTAGGTGGAATAAACCCTTTCCTCCTCTGAGTTGCTTTTGGTCAGAGTGATTCATCACAGCCACAGAAAGGCAACTAGGACATACTGCTAGGACATACCTCACATTTGCACCAATTTCGCAAATCATTTCCAGAAAAAAGCCAATTCCATCTGTTTCTTCATGTCACTAACGTGTACAGGACACTGCATGCCAAGTTACAGAGACAGTCCTGACATGATGAGGCGAATGAAAACAAACCAGTGCCTTTGAAACACAACAATTTAAAACATGTCCCATGCTGTGCCTACAAAGCTCTGACTATGTCTTGTATGTCATTGCCATCCCAAATCATTCAACGTTCCAGAGTCCCATGTTCCATACCTGCCTGGCAGAGCCTGAATATTTATGAAGCAAACAAAAGGTGTTCCAAGGATATGGTTTCAGCTGCTTACATTGCTTTATGCAGCCAGACCAAAGGAGAACTTAGTCTCCCTTGGTACCATGATGGAGTCCTTGAAAACAGGTCAAAGAGAGAAGAGAGGGGAAACCACGAGAAGATACACCAGCGGGATATTTTCAGCAAGCAAATGAGAAAAGGACTTGCCAGGTTCTGTTCAGAGGCCCTCAGTTCCAACCCTCTTTCTTTTGTACTCCTCATGACTACAACAATATTAAATCGCCATACTCAAAGGTGCTAATTTAAAATTTGAATCATTCCATTCAAATTAGATGTTGCATCCTTGCCTTGTCCTTTCATTCTGTTTATCAAGTTTGTACATCGGGTGGGTGGGGACAGGCGTTATTGTTGATCTTTTCCTCTCTTTGATTAAAAACCAGCTAGGAGGTGAAACCTGAAGAAGACAATGAAATCAAACGGAAAACAGACTCTCCTGGGAATCAAAGTGAAGGAGAAACTTCTGCATTTATTACCGGTGTTTCCTTTTAAGCACTGTCTTGGGATCCTGGTAATTAGAAAGAAAAGCTTTTAGTAGCTTAAAGAAGGACTCCAGGGGATGCTAATGTGGCCATTGTTCTTAATGTTTACTGGCCAGTGAGAATCTTCTTGTTTTTGTTTTTGTTTTTTTAAATTTTTGCTTATCCTGACTTATTCTGAGATCTTGACCCCCCACGGAGTTTTTTTTAAAGACTTTTATTTTTATTTATGTGATGTGGATGTGTGCACGTCTGTGCATATGCCATGTATGTAGGGGTGTCCATACAGACCAGATGAGGGCACCCGATTCCCTGGAGCTGAAGTTATAGGTGGTTGTGAACCGCCCAAGTTGGGTGCTGGGAACTGAATTCAGGTTCTCTGGAAGAACAGAAAGGACTTTTAACCATTGAGCTAGCACTTCAGTTCCCATTAACTTTGAATTTTAAACCACATACTTTGGTTTAAGGATAAACATGATTTTTTTTTCATATTTAGTAAAATCTTATTTGAATGCGTGAAGTCATTGAGAAGAAATTTGAGAAAAAAGGTATCCCCTGAAATACTGTGTTATATTCTACTGCAAGTTACCTAAGGGTACATCTGGGGGCTGAGGAGAGCTGCCTACCCTCTCCTGGGTATGTGACAGGCTCCTATCACAGATACATCACAGAGATTTACAGCGTGCAGTCATCAGGCTCCTCAAGCCACGTTAAACTCAATCTTAAATGAAGTTTAGTTCTGAGGATGAATTCTTGATCTCTAGCTGTCAGCTCTTTACACTATATGTCCAGCGATGAGAAGGAGGCAGGGAAGGGGTGGGAAGAGGTTGGACCCATATAGAATTCTTGACTTAGTTCCTAGCTGTGGTGCTGTTGACAGTTGATACTTGCTAGGGATAGGGAATCAGTTTTTTTATTTGTTTGTTTGCTTGTATTTTTTTTTAAGGATGTGGCCCAGTGGGTCAACCATGGTCCAGTGGATAGCTCCATACCCATACATTTGTGGGCAGCACAAATTGGAAAATGTGAGAGTAAAAAGAAGACATAAGACTGGGAGGGGTGAGGGTTGAACATGATCAAAATAAATCATGTTCATGTATAAATTTCTTAAAGAATTAGTAAGCTAGTATATTAAAAAGAAGTTTTGAGTTGTAACTTATGAACCCCAAGTTAGCATAGGTGTAAAGAAAATATACCCACAGAATGTTAGATTAAAAACAGATCTGGGGACCGAGGGACAGCTGGGCTACTAACACCCATGGCTCCTGCAGAGCTCTGAGTTTAGTTCCCAACAACTATTGGTAGCTCGTAACTGCCCATCACCATAGCTCCAAGGGATCTGACATCACCTCCATGAGTGGTGCACACGTGTGGCAGTCAGTCACACAGGCACACATAAATAAAAATAAGTAAAATAAAAATTTGGGACAAAAAAGCCAAACTCATCCAAGTCTTCCAAATGTTATTATTATTAGTAGTATTAAAATTATTCTATTCAGCCAACCCCATTCCTACGGGTTGGTCTTTGAACATTACAACTACAGTAGACAGTATTTGATTCTCAGAGGTATTTAGGAAGAGATCAGACGTAACATAAAAATAAACCAAGCAGCAGAAATCAGTCAAGAGAAAGTGTTGGAAAGAGCAGCGCTCACACTCCCCCTGCCTGCCTAGGGCTTTGGGAGTCCGTGACAAGCTGCTGACAGATGCACCCCTCACCTTCAGCCCTTCTGCTGTGATCTTCAGGATGTCAGGGTTGGAACAGACCAGCAACAGCAGGCAGATGGAGTACCTTGTACATAGTGGTATATGCTAAAGAGACGGCTGATGAGAGTAGGAAGAGAGGAGAAACCCTCCTTCTCCCCCCTACCGCCCATTGTCTTGTCCTTCACAGACACTTCCTGATTCCCAGTACCTGTTAAAATACAGCCCACCCTACCCTGTTAGAACCTGATTTTTAGTAAAAGCTCTATGGTGAACTCTGGGTAGTCTCTAGATGCTTCTGAGGTCTTTATGGAGATGCTCACTAAGTGTGTTGGTGTGTTGCCTGGACAGCACAGTAAAGCTGACCCTAGTGGCAGGGAGGTAAGCAAGCCAGAGGAAGGGCATGAGTGTGGGCAAGCTGGCCCCACCACTTGTCTGTCATCCCATGACATGGATGAGAGAGATGCCTCCATGTCTCGATCCTTGCCGCTTAGGGAAAGTGGGAGAGCTGGCCCTGGGGTCACCAGAGCAGGAAAGCTGGCCCTGCCTCTTACCTGCTGCAGCTGGTGAGCTGGCCCTGCATCTTGCCTGGGCAGCACAGTAGAGCTGGCCTTGGATGCAGGGGTTGTAAGTGAGCCACCCCAAGGGCCTGAGTGCAGGGAAACTGGCTCTCCCTCTTGTCTGCTGGTGTCATGGATGAAGAAGGAATGCCCTTTTTTCCCTCCCTCTTCCTCTTCATCTATGGTAGACAGAAGAACAAGCCCAGGGGTAATGAGAGTAGGAGAACTGGTCCTGTCCCTCACCAACTGCAACACTAGAGAGAAAAGGCCCAGCACCATGCCTTGGTAGAGCTGGCCCTGGTTGCTTTTGAGCCAGCCCCAAGGGTGTGAGAGTGGAAGAGATGGTGGGCTGACCAGTTCAGGTATCTCTCAGGCCCAGATCCAGCGCTTTGAATTTCCCCACCCCAACATCTATCCCATCCATGAACTGTTGGATTGCATGAAGGGGCTGATCCTACAGATGCAAAGCTGTAGGATCTCCATGACACAGGGCAACAATAAGATACCTGAGAGGAGTGCCAGTGAGGTTTCAGTATCAACAGTAGCAGAAGCCAGATCAAGGGCTCATTGCAATGAACATTTGCAAACAAAGAAGTGTGAACAAAAGGGTATACTTTGGGACACAATGAAACACACCATAGCTTCCACATGAGATGTTTTCCTCCCCTCTGTTTCAAGGTAGGTTTCCAGGGTAGAGAGTGGATGTGAGGAAAGGGGAAAATGAGTAGGATTGGGGTACACGATGTAAATTTACAAAGAACCAATAAATAAAAAGTTTTAAAAAAGTAAATAAAAACATAACAAAAGAAAACAAAAAAGAGTGTTGTGTGGTGGTTAGAATAGGTATGGCCCCCACAGGCTCATGTGTTTGAATGCTTGGCCCATAGGGAGGGGCATTATTAGGAGGTTTGGCCTTGTGGGAAGAAGTGTATCACTGTGGAGGTGGGCTTTGAGGTCTCCTATGCTCAAGCTATGCCCAGTGTGACACACAGCCCCCTTCTGCTGCCTGTGAATCAAGATGTAGAACTCTCATCTCCTTCTCCAGCACCATGTCTGCCTGTAGGCTGTCATGCTTCCTGCCATGATGATAATGGACTAAACCTCTGAAACTGTAAGCCAGCCCCAGTTAAATGTTTTTATAAGAGTTCCCAAGGTCATAATGTTCCTTCACAGCAATAGAACCCTAACTAAGATAGTGGGCTTGTAAGATTTTCATCATTTTGAGAGGCAGCAAAGGGGTGGGAAGGGGGAAAGGAAGAGTAAAATTCTTGATTTAGCTCCTAGCTGCTGTGCTGTTGACAGCTGATACTTGCTAGGGAAAGGGAGTCAGTTTTTCTTTAAGGGTGTGGTGCATGGTGAGTCAACCATGCTCCAGTGGATAGCTTCATACCCATGCATATACAGATAGCTCAAACTAGAAAATATGGGGGAAAAGAGAACATAATATTGGGAGTGGGCGAGGCTTAAACTTGATGTTTCTCCTCTCTTCCTGCTCTCATCCTTCTCTAGTACCAGAGGTTTTAGTCCACAGCCTTTAGGCCTCAGGTTTCTGCTACAGGATGGGGTATCGTGTGTCGATGTTGGAATGTGTAGCAGGGAAAATTGGTCACCTCACAGCTGGAACATGAAAGGACAGAAAGAGTAGGGGGCAGAGGCCCCACTATCTCCCTCAAGGACATGACCAGTCCCATAACATCTCACTTCTCTTAAGATTCAGTTTATGCCTTTTTTATGTGTATGTGTGTATGGGAGGGGGTATGTGCATGTCAGAGAGGATGTGGGCAGAGGTCAGAAGAGAGCATCAGATCCCGACAAGATGAAGCTACGTGCAGTTGTGAACTGCCCAATGTGGGTGCTAGAAACCTAACCTGGGTCTTCTAAAAGAGAAGAAAGAGATCTTAACCACCGAGCCATCTCTCTACACCAAGCCCCACTTCTTCAAGGTCCCACAAACTTCCAATAGTAGTGAGAGCTGGCTACTAAACCTTTAACATATGATCCTCTGGAGACACATGTGCAAACCATGGCAGATTTGTTATGACAATCACTAGCTGATGAAAACCATGCCTAACAATGTGAGCTGAGGGAAGCGAAGAAAAGCAACTGGCTTTCTGAATTTTGACCTTGCAAAGATGCAGAGATATATCTTTGCTGGGAGCTGAGTCTCCAGCCATTGTCCCTGCTTCTTTCAGACACAGTTCAGATTGGCCTTCAACTCAAAAACCTCCTTCCTCACCTCCCAAGTGTTAGGATTGAAAGAGTGTGCACCACCCCTGGCTCAGTAGAGAAGGAATGAGCAACACCTAAGGCAACACATAAAAATACCATCCCTATGCTCTATGAGATTGCTTCTTGAGGCAAGGCATTAAGATCCAACGCATATCTGCTACTACATATGTGTGAGGAATTTCTTAAAGTGCCAAGCATTGTAAGGATTAAAGGATCTGGTTAGTCCTCAGTCAACTAGAAAATTTGTTACCCCAAAGACTCTTCCATGGAGACTGTGCTGTTTAGTTTTAACTGTCAACTTGACACAACCTAAATCATCTGAGCTGGGGGAGAAAAGAGCCATTTACTCATAGTGCTAGGGTACAACCCATCATTGCAGGGAAATCACAATGGCAAGAGCTTGAGAGAAATGGTCCCCTAGGTTGCTTTTGTCAGGGCATATTTTATAGCAACTAGAAACAAAATAAAAACAGATGCAATCTCTCATATGCTGACTCAGTCATTCAATCAATTAATACTTATCAAGATTTTATTACAGGCCAGAGAGTCTAGCCTAGGAGTGAAATGTAATTACCATAATATATTCAAGGCCCCGGAGAAGCTAACTGTGAAGGTAAAAGATGGAAACAGCCACCTGACCATCAATGTAGGTTCAGGTAGAAGACCCACATCCTCCAGGGGCTTATGCTCAATTACAGAGAGATCAAGAGACTCTTATTAATTAAGAAGGTGATCCATATTTGGGAAGATGTCAATAATAATTAATTAGGTTCCAGCAGGTTGTCATAGTTAAAGACTATGTGAGATAATTTAATTTAGGCAATAAAGGCAAACAGTAAGGGTCACTGTGGGAAGGCTAATGGGGCTTTTAGGTGTGCCTTTTGAGAACCACTGTAGAAAAGGTCCCAAGGCATGTCTCACTCTTGGCCCAAATGGCTACAGGATGTTGGGACTCATCTAGATTTTCACTCTTAATCAGAGAGCAATTAAAAATATGAGGGATGCTGGAGTGAAAATGTTATTGCTGTTATTAGGCTGCTCATGTTGTCATATGGAGGGTTGCCTGTCCTGGACTCAGAGATTACCATGAAGAATGAGCAGCATCCTTGTCTCCCGCCTATGGGCCAATTTGCTTACTTCCTCTAGTGAGGAGGAAGAGGAGGAGAAAGAAGGGGAGGAAGAAGAAGAGGAGGAAGAGGAAGAGGAGAAGAAAGAGGAGGAGGAAGAGGAGGAGGAAAAGGAGGAGGAAGAGGAGGAAGAAGAGGAGGTGTAGAAGCTACGGAAGATGTTAAGGTCCTTAGAATCTCTGTGTTCTTGAAACAAATGCTTAATGTCCTAGAAAAAGAATCAGTCTTCATGCTGAGAAGAAAAACAGCACAGAACTCCTATTTGAGATTCCCTTCCCCAAGAAAAATGAATGCACATATACAGATACATTCAACCCACAAACACATATATTTCCCTAGATCAAAGTGGCCATTGTAATGCAAAAAGAGATCCATCAACCAGTAGGTATGGGCTGTAGCAAAGGAGCATTAAATTTCCCAGGAAAGTAACACTCACCAAAGATAAAGAGCCAGAGTGCATCCCTCTTTAGTGACAGACAATTGGCCCATACTAGTCTCTGGGGTCTGGGGTGCTGGCATCATGAATTAAACAGTCCCAGCGTCAGGGTTTATGGGGGTATCACGCCATTGTTAGGGTGTGGCAGCAGACTGTGAGCACTTCAGGAAGCCAGCGGGGTGGTGTCCAAGATCTAGCTGCTACCCAAGGGAACACTCTGTCTGGCTTTTACAATTAACTCTAATTTTGGAGAATTTAAAGAGAGCTTATTTGAGGTCAAGCCACAAGAAGTCAATGGGAATTTGTAAAGAGAATTGTTGATACAAAATGTTTTCAGACAGAGATAGAAGTAAAAGCAAGAAGCTTTGGCAGAGGTGCGGTGGTGGTCCACCTTGTGAGCTGGCAGAGGCTGTGTTGCAGAGAGAAAGTGGCAGAGCTCCCGGAGAGGAGGAAAGGAAACTCAAGAAGGTGCACTGAGGCAGGAGAACCCAGGCCTCTTGAAAACCATCGGAAAAGGAGACCCGGTCCTCTTGAGGGCTGGGACTATAGTTACAAGCTATCACACACACAGCATATTTAACTTCTTGGATTCATATTTTTCTAGTTCCTAAAGTAAAGGTAAAAGCTCCTGCCTGTCGGCATTTAGTGAAGATTGAAGTAAGAGTCAGAGAGAAGGAAGTGAGGGAGATGTGTGATGTAGCAACTGTGGCTGTTTGTATTGCTTCCGACAGCAAATATTACCGCCTTCTGCATTTTCCCCGTGGGGAGCATAGGAGACTCCCACAGGAAGTCATGGAGAAGGGTGAACAGACTGAGGTTTTATCTCAGATATAAAAGGCTGCATGGGGGGAGAGCAGAGAACAGTGTGACAGGCAGGCACTGAGGGAGCATAAGTGTGGTCGGTGTGACCCCATCTGACACCAGAGAAATAATTGGCCTCCCGAGGCTGGAACACCAAGATTCTCTGCTCCAGAGGAAACTGGGGTCTCGAAGATGGCAACCAAAGAGAAAGACAGTCCACTGTTATCTGCACAAACATGCAGTCACATGGTGCTTCCATCTCAGACATGGCTCGAAGACACGCATCAATGTTCATAGTGTACAGTGACTTCAGATGATGCTGAATACAGATCGTCACCGTGGCAGGGTCTAGAACTACCTAGATTACAAGCTTCTGCATGTCTGTGAGAGGTTATCTAGACTGGGCCACTTGAGGTGAGAAGATCTGCCTTAACTGTAGTTGGTACCATTCCATGGGCTGGGTAGTTTTTTGTTAACTTGACACAAGCTGAAGTCATCTAGGAAGAGGGAACCTCAACTGAGAAAATGCCTCCATTAGATTGGCCTGTAGGCAGGTCCGTAGGGCATTTTCTTGGGTTAGTGAGCGATGTCGGAAGTGATGCATCTGGGCAGGTGGTCCTGAGTTGTGTAAGAACAGGATGAGCAAGCCTTGAGAAGCAAGCCAGTAAGTTGCACTCCTCCACGAAGCTGCTTGGGTTCCTGCCTCCAGGATCCCCCCTGAGTTCCTGCCCTGACTCCCTCAACGGTGGACTGTGGTGTGGAAGTGGAAGTGAAATACACCCTTCCCTCCCCTAGTCGTTTTCGACCTTGGTATTTTATAAAGCAACAGAAACCATGATGACCAGAGTTCATTTCTTTCCATTTCCCCGACTGCAGATGCAATGTCTCCTCTGCCTCACTCTCCAACCGTAGCAGCTTCCCTGTTACAGTGGGCTGGGCCTTGAACTATGAACTCCTTCTTTGTGTTGCCTTGGTCAGGGACTGCGGAACTGCCACAGGCAGGGAGAAACAGTTTTACATTCCTGAATTCACGGTTCCTATAGGCAATGGTGTTGCAGGCTCTGATGCCCAGGGTCCATCCCTACTTTCTTCCATTCTGGTTCTGATTGAAAATTGTGGTCTCCCAAAAGCAGTGGAAAAACAGAAAGCATTTTAAGTGTGAATTCCCTCTTACAGAACCCCTCAAGCTTTATTTTTAAAAGCCCATCTGGTTTTTCAGAACAACATGGAGAGGCTAAAATGCATTTGGAAATCAAATTGCTTTGAGCCCTGAGCACCAAGGCCAATTTTATCTCCTCAAACATATACTTTTCCAGTATCAACTAGCCAGCTGATACTTTCCTACATTCAAAGGAGGCAATTTTGTCCAATTTTCCAGTCTCTCCAGTTCTGTGTCCCGAGACACAGAGGGCTCTCTACTGTCAAGTAGCAGGATTCAAGAAGATGAAGGTGATCAGAGGAAAGTCTGCAGCAGGCAGTCATCTTTCACCACACTGGAAGCTTGAGGCCAGCCTGGGCTGCATGCAACCCTGGTGCTAAACAGACAAAGGCTTGAAAGATGACAAGGAGGAAATGGATTCCATGTGAAAACCCACTACTCTCATCTTGGAATTAACATCAATCTGAACCAGGCTCCGAAAGGGACTATTTGACAAATAAACAGCACGTGGGGCTGGTCCAGGAAATTAAGATGTGTAGCCCGCGTGGTCGTCTCGCCAGCAAGAACGCACACGGACACCAGGATTCTTCTGCAGCAAGCGTTTATTCAGCAGTAATGAGAGGAAGACCTAGAGCCCCAAAATGGCACTCCTTTTATACCCTAAATGGTGACGTGTTGGTTCCTGATTGGATGCAGCCCATCAGGCCATCTTACATCACTAAGTGAGCCAATCCCAGGCTCGAATTCAGCTTTAGCGCATGCGCATAGGCAGTTGTTTACGATCTCACACACCAGATGTCGGCGCCATCTTGTAATGGCATTTGCTTCAGGCTCTTTACAAAGATGGGTGAGTTTTCCAGCAGTCCACATTATGGAGCTCTGGGTGGGGCACAGGTTTGATTTCCTTCTGTTTGTTTATAGTTTTGGATAGGATCAGGACCTCAGGTTTGTAAATGTGTGTTAAGGTTAAATGTAGAATGTCATTGAGACATATGGGAACAGCAGGAGTGTGCAGGTGAAAGAAGGCAGGGTCAACCCAGGCCCTGGGCGGGGACTTCCATCATGGAAAGTGTTAAGAACACAGACCACCAACAAGAGGCCTGGGGTGTAGGGAGCTACCTACAAGGCAGGAATACACCAGAGTACGGCATGGCTGGGCCATCATTAGCAAAAAGAATTGTCTATAGGAGGACCAGCAAACACTCACTCCAGCAAACACTGCTGTCAGGGTGATGAATGATCTAATAAACGACCCTGAGGAATGACGCTGGCATTCAGTAACCTAGAGCTCCTCCGAGACCTTGACCAAAGGAAGTTCAGGAACCTGGAATAGATGCCTCAACAGAGTGGGCTCCAAGGGAATCAGAATGGGGAAGATATCACAGTCCACAGTTGCCCCAGGCCACAGAGGACAGGAGAACAGATGGAACCCCACTGGGAACATAGATTAGTGAGGGCAAGATGCGGGTGCTGAATGGGGCAGAAATGAAGATGCATTTATATCCAGATGAACATATTCTCATGAACAAAAATGAGGGAGAAAGAAGAGGTTGCCTACAATTATCCGTCAAGCCAGGCAAAGTTCACCTGTGGTTTTTTAGGTGCCGTGTAGACGGGAGGTGAGTCACTGATAGCTAAAAGTGGCAGTGAATGCAGGCAGGGTCGGGGCGGGGGAGTGTTTTAACCTCCTTCATGTCATTTCAGCTGCAGAAGATGATGCACGAGAAACCGAGGGGTGAGGACAGAGAGCAAGATTTGAGACTGTGAGTAAGAGTAGAATTGGGGTGATTCTATCTGGAAAGAAGCAGTAACCACAATGTTGCCCCATGTCACAGAAGCATGGAAACAGCAAAGAAAAGGTCCCTGTGGTGCTTTAAATAAGAATGGCCCTCATAGACTCATATATTTGAATGCTTAGTCCTCAGAGCGTGGCACTATTTGGAAAGGATTAGGAGGTGTGGCTTTGTTGGAAGAAGTATGTTACTAGGGTTTGGCTTTGAGTTTTCAAAAGCCCTTGTCAGTTCAGTCTCTCTCTCCTCTCTCCCTGTCTCTGTGTCTCTGTCTCCTTCTGCCTCTGCCTGTGGATCAGGATATAGTTCTCAGCTACTTCTCATGCCTGCCTACATGCCTCCATGCTTCCCACCATGATGATTATGGATCAAGCCTCTGAAACTACAATCAAGGCCCCAGATAAATGCCTTCCTTTATAAGGGTACAGTGAAGAGACACCATGACCAAAGCAACTCTATCTCATAGCTTACTTCCCTTCCCTACCCTTCCCCTCCCTTTTCTTCCATAGTCACACCTCCCTCCTATTGTCATCTCTTCATTTAGATTGATAGTTTAGGACTAAGGTGACTGAAACCATGTCAACCTAACAGAAAATGCACATTCTACTCTTTGGCCCCTCCTGGAATCTTTCTGGTGAGCTCTGAACCCCAGAGTTGATACCCCTTACTTCTACTCTTCTGTGTATCTTTGCAACCAGCGTTTGCCTTGCTATTTGGACTTGTTTTACTTTCTCATCCCTGGGCATTGTTTCTTAGCTTGCATTTGCTTCTTCTGATCACAGTTTAGCCCAGGCTGGTGTTTTAGACTTACATTTCCCAGAGGTCTGTTCTCTCTTATCTGATAAACCCTAGCCATCCATTTAAAACCGTTCACAGTCTCCAAAATGGCTTCCCATGGAGAATGAGAAAGCAGGATTCCATCTCTGCACCTACTGAGTTAGGATCAATGTTTCTCTCCAGATCACATCTTTGAGTTCCCAAGGAAACTGTGTTTTATTCTCAAGACCCGACCTTGAACATTGCCTGAGTTCTCAGAGCCGCCTACACACTGGGTCAAAACACAAATATATACATGTGTATGCTGACACACACACACACACACAAACACACACATTCATGCACACCCACTCAGGGTTGGGTGGGGAGGATGCTAAGGCGCCTGTAACAGCAAATGTGAAGCTCACTCCCCGGACAGCAGGAGCCCCCTGCGCTCTCACCCTCCTGGATCTCCATATACAATTCCCTAGCACTCCCCCAAACCCACTTGCCGTTTTGAAGACTTTACAGCATGCAGACTTTACAGCACCCATCTCCTGATCTGCCTGGGAAAGGAGCTAATCTTGGGCCAGGAATTAATACCACTTCCAGAGCAGGTAACAAAAGAGGCACCACTGTTTTGAGAAAGAGAGAGATAGAAGGAGAGAGCATTGCTAATTGGTTTTTTTGAGTAGGCAAAGCAAGGAAAGCTTTTCCCAGGTTGTTGGACAACAAATGACTCTAATAATACTATGCAACTCGGGACAATACAAAGGACACAAAACTGGAGGTCAGGTGGGTGGCCAGCCCACTGTGCTGCAGACCAGCTTTGACATGCCAGGCTTTCAGGAAATCTCCTACTGTCTGGAACTCCCGGTTATAAAAGGAAGGATTGGGCCTGGGCTTGATGCACTGGAAAGGCTTGCCAACTACAGAGGTCACTTTCAGGGGCATTCCTTAAAGGGAAGACAAAGCAAAGCGCAACTGTAAATGGGCATAGCAGGAGAGATACCAGCTGCCACTGAAGGTCAGGGAGGAGGCTCATGAGATTTCAGACCCACTCAGAGGAAATTCATTATCCTGGGCATCAAGAGTCAGGAACATACTGCCATCTGCACCCTGATTCGTTTTGCTTTGTTGTTTAAGAAAAAAGTTCCCCTGACTAGAAAATGAGATTGGATCCAGGGAAGCTATATTTCTTAGCATCTGCACAGATCCCTATATTTGCCAGTGACCTTGCTCAGTCCTTGGTCACAGCCAAGTTCCCTGGTGAGTGGAGGTGAACTTAAGGTAGAGAAGAAGACCAGCACCATGGAGAAGGAAGGCTCAGCAGAGCAGCACCATGGGCTCTGTTGCTTAGCAACATGTTTCATCTCCTTGAGAGAAGTGACGGCTCCAGGAGGGAGGCTACGCGTGGAGGATGGGGCCTCAACAAAGCCCATTTCTCACAAAGCTAAAGCAGTCTGTAGAGTAAGGAGTGGCCATCCCAGGGTCACATATGCTTATGATGGCAGTGCGCTGACAGTCACAGCCACACCCAGACGAGACGGAGAGGTGGCGGGAGTGAGAAGGACCTCCCAAGTGCTCTAAGGACTATGGGCTTACCGCTTATCCACTTGGCCTCCGGGTCATGGATTTTGAAGTCTTCACTGAAAAGATCTTCCACAGTCACCTTCTTCTTCTGAGACAGACTAGTATCTTCCGCTGGAGAAAAGAAATGACAGAGATGGTTAAACACTGCAGAAGTGCGCATGGGTCTCAAGGCTGGTAAGGGTATCAAGAGGAAAGATGTTTTTCCAGAACAAAGCTCATGGTGTCATGTGGACAAGTAGCCTGCCAGGAATTCAGACACACAGGAGACATTCCTTAGATATTCAGGCCCCACTTATGTCACCTGTCCCTGGCTGTCTTTGGGTTCAGGGTTGGTTGCTGTTCACATCAGTGGACACTACCAAGTATCTATATGCAGACTCCCTGGCCAGCACTCCCCCATCTTGACTGGAAGCACCTGGGAGATGCTTAGGAAGGCGTCGAATTAATATCCATCCCGAGAGGACATGCTCAGTTAATGGTCTCTCTCTCGAAGGCTTGAAAATCTCCCAGCTTCTATCCTTTTTACAGAGGTCGATGTATCCTGGATTTTGGCTCTTCCTCAGAAGAGGCAGTCTCCATTAGAGCCACAAAATCCATTTATCTGCTTTGGAAAGACACAAGATTCTTTAGGAGGCCTGAGTGAATGTGTGGAGTACCCAAGGCTAGGCCATCCACGAGAATTTTCTTGTTTTTACATGAATAAGAGACCATACCTTAAGTAAATGTACCCAATGCTGATTTGCTTCCCTGTCCTCTTAACTGGAAAATTCTAAATCCACTGTATTTCCTTAAAGAGTTAGGTCTTCATTTCATCAGCTCAGTGATGATGTGGGCTGATCTCAGCTAATTAGCTATGTGTGTACCCTATAAGGTGGCATTCATTTTTGTGGGTGTTTTTTTTTTCAGGGGTTCAGGGGACTGAACCTAAGACCTTATGCATGACAACCAAGTAATCTGCCCCAGTAATTGTATTTTGTATTTGGTGTCCAGATGTTAAGTTTGTGTCTCTTTGCCAATTTCTGGCTGTTGAGCTCTCTTGGAGCCATCATTGTGCTTGCGTTCTGCAGCTCCTTTTGCCTCTCTTAATTTACTATTTCCAAATGTGTACTGGGTTTGAACATAGGCCCCGACGTTTTTAGGATCTCAGCTCACAGATTTTTACGGCATCACCTTGAGATCCTCTCTTCTGGCTTCACTGATGTTACATATGAACAGAAATCACTGCAGAAGCCATGTGTCACTGTGTGGACCACACAGGCCTATTTATCAACTCTCTGCTTCCTGTTACACCAACAAGGGACCCTACTTTACCCGGACCATTTCTGAAATGCATTAGAATTTCTGGATACTAAGTTGGGTTAGTATCAGACTGAACAGAAGTCTTGAAAATTGCAAAGAGAACCAAAGGTGTTCTTATCATGAGGTATGATCAATGACCACATATGGAAGAAGCAAGGTTCCCAAACATAGCATATTAAAACAAGCCAAACCTTCCCTCTCATGGCTTTCTGTCCATCACCAAAGTAGCCACAGAAAAAGGCTTTAAATGAAATAATAAGCTTTAAAAATCTGTTATTTATTTAACTTAAAAAGTGTTTAAGCGGATATACAAAAGATGTGTATAGCGGCAGTTTGTGGTAGAAGCAGTGTGTATGTTCCATTTGGGAAGAAAGCTTGACTTTGCCCATAAGCAGCACTACCTTTTGTAGTTGCTCTCTGCTGTGTCTCTGGGCCCTAGTGTGGGTACTTTATAATCTACTGGTTTATAGTTTGATTCATTCCCTATGACCTTTGAGGTGATGATGGACATGATCAACTGAACTATGTGTCCATGAGCCGTGGTGAGCCCAACTGCAGGGAGATCATGGAGGAATAGGAACCAAAGTGAAACAAGCAAGCAGAACACAACAGTAACAGTGCAAGAGCCTTGAGACTGCCCGGTCATTCCCATGGTCAGCAGGAATAAGATTAAAGGAGGGATTCTGGGAAGGCTTTCCTAAGGGGGGTGGGGGTGGGAAACAGTTTAGCCCAGATACCAGGCAGTAAAAGAACATCCATGCTGGGAAAGGTTACCAGGCAAGCACTGGCAGTGGGTTTGGTAAATATGAGGACACAGTTTCTTGACAAAGCAGACAGCATATTCAGGAAACAGCTCAAGATGAAAGTAGATAAATTCTCTCATTATGCTGAGCAATTCTGTTAGTTGATGTTCCCTTGTGGGTGTCCTTCTCAAATCTGGTGCAAGAGTCCATTGTCTCTACAGTCCAAGAATTAGTGAATCTTCCCATCAGAAATTACAACTATTACCTCATTCAGCATCACCCTTCCCTTGTCCTTCACGTCCCAGCTTCTAAAGCCCTACTAGGCCCTCAGTCAGCCTGTATGGCTTTTGATGATTTCTACCTTTGAACACATCTGCTTGATTCCTTCCTTTGTTGTTTTTCAGTGTACCTGATGGCCTTTCACACAGCTACTAAGGTCTTCCATGTAAATCAAGTAATCAATTTTAATTCCTAAAACTTCTGATTCGCGTTTCCAAGATCAGTGGCTCTTCTGTCTCAATTCCAGGCTTCTTCAGGCACATTGATAGTTCTCTTTTAAAAAGGAAACCTAAAATATGGTTTCCCATTTTTTTTTTTTGTTATTTGAATTTCTTGGGCTTTCCTTGTGTTAAGCTGGTGTTCCACTCCACGGGGGCCCAGCACCCGTCACACAGGAGTCCTGGGTCATGAGAGACCGCTGGCTGTGTGGCCTTAGGAATGATGCTTATGGTTTGGACAGTGTTTGGATCATGGGTCCTGAGTAGCTCTCATGCGATATGATTCCAGTTCCTCTTACAGGAGACCCAGATTTAGGACAGGGTGTGCCCCAACCTCCATCTCCTATTCATTAATATTCTCTCAGGTTCAGTGGGTTTCTGCCTGGTCCTTCCTCCAAGGATACTGTTCCAGGTATGTGCAGAACTCATGTCGCTGCTTCTGAGAGCAGATATGTGTGCTTCTCTATAACTTCCCATGCCTTTGGCCAAGATGGGGAAGCCTACAATCCTAGCTTCCCTCTTAAGTTGGCAGTCAGTTCAAGCAGGGGACAAGAGAAGTAGGTAAAAGCCTTGACACTTAGGATTTCTCCCTAAGGGAATTCAGGACTCACTTAAATGAAACTTACTCTCAGCCCTTCAGCTTGAGCCTAGACAAATACATGGTTCTTCCGATCAACCCGCCATTCTGGTTAACAGGTCTCCCGTGGTCTGCACTGATACAGACATGAGCATCAGTATTAACGTGAGTTTCTCAGCCCCACCCCTTTTCCTAAGATCTTCGTTGGACACTAATATTGTTAAACAGAATAAGGCTTGGGAACATCTCTAGCAGGGATTCTAAAACTTGAAATAAATCCCACCCCTAGGACATGCTAAGCCATGGTACCTGCAGAATGAACTCTATTATATCTCGTCCCCTCCTAGACATTTTGGGTGGGGACAGTCTTCTCCAGAGTCTGCCTGTGATGTTTGGTTCTTGTGGCCAGTGGAGGTCACCACCGTATAGTCTTCAGGGTACAATGGCACAGTGCCTCTTAATAATCTCCATAGAACAGGGCAGAATGGTCATTGCAGAGAAGGAAACTGGAGCCACTGAGAGGTCACGTGACCTCTCTAAAGATGTGCAGCAGGTAGATAGAACAGCCCAAACACTCAGTTTCTAGCATCGAAAGCAGATATGGGCTGGAGAAGGTAGCTCCCTAGAGCTGGCGGGACTCACATGCTGAGGCTCAGCCAAAGGCTTCTGTTAGGTAGAAGACTGGCCTTACAAATACTTCAGAAGAATACAAGAACAGATATGGGGGCTTATATTTACAACACCAGCTCGGCCAGGAAGACTGTAAGTTCAGAGCTGGCCTTAGATTCATACAAAACTTGCCTCAAAAATCAAAAGAAAGAGGAAGAAAAGTGAAGGAAGAAAAGAAAGAGAGGGGAAGAGGAGGGAGGAAAATAAGGAGAGAGAAATGGAGAGGAGGAAGAAGACAGCAACAAGGAAGCTTACCACTTTTTAAATTTAACTTTATTTATATATTTATTTATTACAATGTATTCACTTTGTATCCTTGCTGCAGCCCCTTCCCTTGTCTCCTCCCAGTCTCACCCACTCTCCCTCTTCTCCACCTATGCCCTTTCCCTAGTCCCCTGATAGGGGAGGACCTGCTCCCCTTCTATCCAACCCTAGCTTATCAGGTCTCATCAAGGCTGGCTGCATCATCTTCCTCTGTGGCCTGGCAAGGCTGCATCCCCCAGGGGAAGGTAATAGCCTCTGTACCCCTTAGTAGCAAACCCACTTGGACACTGAACAGCCACTGAGCAGGGGGTGTAAGTCCTCTCTATGCATGGTCCTTAGTTGGAATATCGGTCTCTGCAGGAGCCCCTGGGCCCAGGTTTTTTGGCTCTGTTGTTCTCCTCGTGGAGTTCCTGTCTCCTGCAGGTCTTTCTATCACTCTGTTCTTCCATAAGGATTCCAGTATTCTGCCCAAAGTTTGGCCACGAATCTCAGTATCTCCTTCAATACCCTGGTGGGGATTTCAGAGGTCCTTCATGGAAGGCTCCTGTCCTGTTTCTTGTCTTCTCCTACTTCCAATGTCTAAGATCAAAAACTTAAGGCATGATGCATGCTAGAGAGGATGTGGAGAAAGGGGAACCCTCCTCTGTTGCTGATGGGAATGTAATCTTGTACAACCACTTTGGAAATCAATCTGGCACTTTCTCAGAAAATTAGAAATAGTGCTACCTCAAGATCCAGCTATAGCACTCCTAGGCATATACCCAAAAGATGCCCCATCATTCAATAAGGACATTTGCTCAACTATGCTCATAGCAGCTTTATTTGTAATAGCCAGAATCTGGAAACAACCTAGATGGTCCTCAATGGAGGAATGGATACAGAAATTGTGGTACATTTCCACAATGGAATACTACTCAGCAAAAAACAAGGGAATCATGAAATTTGCAAACAAATGGTGGGGATTAGAGAAGATCATCCTGAGTGAGGTAACCCAGAAGCAGAAAGACACATACGATATATAATCACTTATAAGTGGATATTAGCCATATAATATAGGATAAACATACTAAAATCTATAGTTGTAAAGAAGCTAAACAACAAGGAGGACCCTAGGGATGATGCTCAATCCTCACACAGAAGGGCAAAAAGGAAGCTTCGCATTTACACTCAGGTGTTCTGATGATCTCACTCAATAAGCTGGCACAGCCGGTTCCAAGGAGGACTGGCGTAACACACATGACTTGTCACATGACTTGTGGCAAAGGGTACCCATTTGCCTCTGCAGTGCATGTGTGTCTGCCTGAGCATCTTGTACCAGAGTCTACCATGAGCTGGAAGCAGCACTTCCTCTTAGTCTTCCACTCAGAGTACAAAGAGCACCCAGTGACACCTACCTCAGGCAAGGCTCGGCCTCCCTTGGCAGATCCTTAGCACAAAGAATGTTTACAGTACGCAATGAGACCTCAGGGAGAGCTCAGAAATATGCAAGACGAACCTAAGGTTTCCAACCCTGTTCCCAACTAGCATCCAGCCAGTGTGGACTGGAGCATCGGATGCCGGCTCTGCTCAGAACCAAGAAGGTAGCATCTCATACCTACACTGAGCCCTTCAGACAGAAAGGTAGCAACTGCAAACCGGGGATACCCTCTCCTGTTACATAGTGAGACTGACCCCAAAACACAGCAACATGTATTTTTCTGTAGAACTGTTCTGGAATGTACCAACCCTAACTATGAAACTAAGTAAGTAAATATGGTTGGGTGGAGAATGACATTGAACCACCTCACATAAGTGCAGCAGCTATAGGAAAACCCACTCTCGACCCCTCTGTAGGATGTTGCTTTTTTACTAGGTCATAATGGCCAAACCATCATCTCTTCTTCTAAGGGCTAGCATTGACCCTGTCACTATCTTCAAGCGTTTATTCTATATGAGCTTGGCTGTTTCCCCTTTTCTCTTTAAAAGAGGGGCAGTGACTTCATATTTTCAGGAACCTCACACATTGTAGATGCCCAATCGACTTCTTTGGCATAGAAAGCTTTGTTTTTTCAATCCGCCCCACTGCTTTTGCTTATTTTGTTTCAGTAAGTCTCAGTGTTGTTACAGTATATTGTATATGACTATGTTCACAGTTTATAAAATTGCCACAAGTGGTAATGTACCCTAAAAGTTTTTTTTCCTATAAGTTCACATCTTCAAAGCCACCTATTAAAACTAGTGGTATAATAGCAGAGATACTGTACTTTGTAATTGAAACAGTGGCAACTAAGCCTTTAGTTTCATTATACATGTCCATAATACAAGAGATTCTCATTTACTGCTTATAAACCTTCTGAATTCAATATATCAAAAGTATCCAAGCTCTCTTTTGGCCCTTCTCTATGTATTTCTCAATGTATTTAAAGAAAATAAAAACTTTAAAATATAGTTATTGACTTTTTCCCTTTATTTCTACAAAGTCTCATAACTTCATCTTGTTATACACACACATATACGTTTGTATATATTCATTATTTTCCCTTTATTGAAAGTCATATTAATTAGAATAAATTATTTTATTTAATGGTAAAATAAAATAAAATCTGCATGTCAGTTCCCTCAGCCATGGCTCTGCTAAATGGGTTCAGTCTTGGGGGTTGTGAAATCCCAATCTCTAAGTTCAAAACCCTTTTTCTGCCTTTAAAAGAAACTTAAACATGGGAAAGGATGCCTTTTGATGATTTTATCCATACTGCAGTGCACAACCATGCTCTCTCTCTCTCTCTCTCTCTCTCTCTCTTTCTCTCTCTCTCTCTCTTCTGTGTGTGTGTGTGTGTGTGTGTGTGTGTGTGTGCAGGTATGCCAGGTATGCCCATGCATGCAGAGGCCAGAAGCTGCTGCCAGATGTCTCTCTTTTTTAAAAATATAATCTATTTTTATTTTATGTTTATTGGTGTTTTGTCTGCATGTATGTCTGTATGAGGGTTTCTTTATTGTTCTTTATTTTATTTTTGAGGCAGGGTCTCTCTTACAGAGCCTGAGTCTTGTCATTTGAGGTAGACTGTGTGACTAGTGAGCTCCAGAATCCTTCTGTTTATTCCCTGCCTGCCTAGCACTGGGGGTGCTGGGGGTTCAAATTTAGGTCCTCACGCTTGTGAAGCAAGCCCTTCAACTATAGAGAACCATCAGCCCCCCCCCCCCCATTTCTTCTTCACAATGGTTAATAACCCAAATATAATGATGATGTGCTTACTAGCTATGCTTGTATCTTTTTGGAAGGAAAGTCTCATCTTTTTCAGATTTAAAAAAATGCAAAATTAAGAAATTCACTGTTCAGAAGCAAGAAGCAGCTCTGATGTCAGAAAGATCAAGAGGCCAGAGTATTCTTCCACACAGAAGGCTCCGGGAAGAGCGTTTGTATGATCCTGCATCCTCTCAGCCATCTCCACAGGCCCAGGCAGAGATGTCATGTCTACAAAAGCCCTGCAGGGAAGAATCCTGTGCAGAGGGATGCAGCTTCAGGACATACATATAAGACCCGCAGCTCCTTAAGAACTGACTTTGTGAAGAATCTTTGCAAACTGGGACTCAAAGGAACAGAGAGTCTGAAATGAAAGACAGCTGCTGAGTCCCTAACACACAAGCAGAATCAGGCTGATGGACCGTTCAGCCACACCTGCACGCTACCTTCCACAGTAGAGGAGAAGAGCAGTGGGCAGCCAGGAAAAGGGCAGCACCTCGCTTTTGAGAACATTTCTCCAACCAGACTGAGAAAAAGCTGGGACTGATGGCTCTGCACCCCCCTCTCCTCCCTCTCTGTCCTGTCTTTCTCCCCTCTGTCTCTGTCTCTCTCTCTCTCTCTGTATACACGTGTGGTATACTTATAAGTGTGTGTGACTTACAAATTGTGTGCATACATTTGGAAACTGGAGGGCAACCTTGGATATTGTCCTTAAGAACATCATCATTTTTCCTTGAAATAGGTGCTCTCTGAGCTGGAGAGAGGGCTCAGCAGTTAAGATTCTTGCTAGGAATCTGAGTTTGGTTCCCAGCACCCAAGTTGCATGGCTCACAAACACCTGTAAGTCTCCCTTCAGGGAACTTGATTCCCTCTTCAGGCTTCTGTGGTGGGCACATGTACATATGAGCATTTACCCATACACATAATTATTTTCATCTTCAAAATAAAATGAAAGGCAATATTTAAAAATAGAAATAGAGACTCTCATTGGCCTGAGCTCATGGATTAGGCCAGGCTGTCTGACCAGCAAGCTCCTTCTGTCTTCTCCCCAGTTCTGGGATTACAAGTGCATGCCACCCCACCTTTCCATGTGGGATCTGGGGCCCAAACTCAAGTCCTCCCAGGATGACTCTCCTTTATAATTAGGGCGGGTATCAGTCTTTGAAGGTGAGAAGATAGACTGTGTTAGTCCCTAAGGCCACCAAAGACACCCAGGTGCAATTGTTTTTATGGCCCTATGTCCCAGCCACAGTTTATTGGTTGGGACCCTAAACATTGAGGTAACTGTATTTGGAGACAGAGGCAGAAGAAGAGCCTTCCTTTTCTCTGTGCACCCCAACAAACACATACACACATACACACAAAGAGAGTGCCAGACCCCTGTTCCCTCACCTTGATCTTGAATTTTCACCTTTCAGTACTAGCAGAAAAATAAAATCCTATCACCCATTGTCCATGAGCGGATGCATTTTGTTACAGTAGCCTGACCCAACCAACAAAACAATAGCTACTGCCAAATTTCGGTTGACCAGTATACAAAAGCACAACATTTAAAGGTAGATGCTGGTGACGCACTCTGCCTAGCTTGCTTTTACACTCAGCAGTCCACCGTGCAAACACTCTTCCTATTTACTCTTCTGGTTCTGTAGAAAGAACACAACAGGACTACAGAGAAAGCAGTTTCCTTAAGGATTCAGGGTCCAAGCAACAAGAAGCTAGTTGTAGCTCTTGGTGTATCTGAGGAAATCAGATTACATTAGACTTGAGAGCTTGATGGCAAGTTGTTTAGTGACACCGGTAGCTTTCCTCTCCATTGCCACAGCCACACATCCAGGGTCTTCCAGGGAAATGGGAGAGTACAAAATTCATTTGGAATGTTATTAATATTTTCTATTTAACAAGCAATCTTGTTACCACTTCACTGGAGGCTTTGTTCAAGGGGCAGAAGAGATTTAAAATATTTTCCATAGCTGAGAGAAAGCCTGGGCGGTAGGGCACGGGTGGTAGAGAATGTGCCCGTGGCAGAGCAGGCTTCGGACAGGAGCATTCCTCAGGAGGCAAGGGATACATTAAAGCTGGGTGGACATAGAACGGATATAAAAGCATGTTCACATATTGTTATGAAATAAAGGGGTTAAGGACGTTCATTAATGGTGTTGAGTAAAGAAAAATAAGGTGATGTGAATGAGGTAACTGATTTTCAAGGATGGCAGTCCATGAACATTGGGAAGAAAACATAATATGAAGAGTGGCATGAGTCAGCATTAAAACCAGAAACAGAAAAAAATGGTAAATCTGGGAGCTGAATTTAATGATAGGATAAATGGATTATCATCATATATCATGTGATATATGTTAATTCATTTACTTTTCTATTGATTGCTTTTTAATTTATATACTGTTAGCAACAGTATATAAAGTGTTACTAAAGTCACGTGATAGTTACTCTTGATTGTTAAACTGATTGAATTTAGAATCACCATCATCATCAATAAGCCTCTGGGAATGTCTAGCTTATGTTAGTCTTATTCTAAATATGGGTGGCATTATCAGGTCCTGGACTAAGTAAAAAGGAGAATGTGACCTGAGCACCAGCATTCATCTCTCTCTTCTTCCTGACTAGCTGCCTCATGCTTCTGCCCCATACCTTCCCAAGAACCTCTTTCCCAAGTTGCTTTCCTCATGTATTTTGCAACAGCAACGAAAAGTAAATACTACAGTTACATTGTGGCCATAGCTTATATTCTCATCTGAATGATCCTTAGCCAATGTGTATCTAAATGGTCCATCAACATCAAGTTGGCCACCTGACCCTTCCCAAGGATAAAGCATACAGCAGCATGAGCCAGGTATGCAGCGCTCCCAATAGAGAAGGGTAGCAAGGGTAGACCCACTAGCTCCAGGTCCCTGTGCCATGCAATGCACTCCTTACAGAGTTCAGAGTAAGAGGAGCCTTAGCCTTAGAAAGCGTCACCTAGTCTATGGAAACTATATTTTAAATCTGAATTTTGCTGGCTCCTTTGATTGATCTCTAATTGCCATGCCTGTTAATTTAATTCAGATAGTACATGAATCTGATGTCTGCTGAGTACATACCAGTAAGGTAGAAACCAAATGAAAAGTCAGCACTGGAGACGGGCTTGTCTTTTCCTCTCAAATTTGAAAAAAAGAAAGAAAGAAAGAAAGAATAAGAAAAGAAAAAGAATTCACAGTAAGCTGACTGCATTTCTATTCTTTTTCTCAACTACAAAGATGAGCAAGAACCAAACTTCCCAGCCAAAATGAGTGCTCTGGAGGCCAAGGAAGGAACCCAGGGCTTTACTTCTGTGGCAGTGAGTAGGAAGAACAGAAGGGGAGACATGGGCTGTTGAGTTCATTTCTCACCCTGATTGTATAACTCTCTCTAGATATGCCTTCTCCTGAGCCTGCAGGGTAGGCTCTATGTTTCCTTGAAACAGGCTTTCTACTGTGAGCATACCAAAGCACCATAGCCTAGCACTGCTGGTGGTAGTGGTGGCAGAACACTCTTTTCTCACAGTTCTAGGGGCAGAGGCTGCTTCACTGGACTACATCCAGCCAACAGGTTTACATCCTTGGAGCTCTTATGAAACATCTGCTCTGGTCTTCAGCTTCCTGAAGACCAAAAACATGTCTGCCCTTGCCTCGTGGGGACACGGATATCTCCTCTTCTATCTCTGTCAGCTCTGTTTGTCCATGTGCTTAGAATACGTAGGATAACCCAGAATAACCTCATCTCAAGATGCCTCAAATAACCACAAAGACCCTCCCCTCTTTGCCATAGAATATCCCCATGTTCCAGGGGTTTGACTGTGAAGACCTTTGTGAAGACTGTCTAGCCCACAACATGCACCCGTTCAGGTCTCCCACTTGCAACTAGCCAGGACTTTGGGAGTCCCTCTGCATGTATAGTAATAATTCATCTGCTGAACTCAGAAGGATGTGAAGAGTCTAGACAAGTGGTCTGCAGAGATGGCTTAGGGACCAAGAGCACTTGCTATTCTTACAGCAGATCTGAGTTTGATTCCCAATGTCTACAAGGTGGCTCGCCATCACCTATAACTCCAGCTCCAGGGCATCTGGTGCCCTTTCAGGTTTCTGTATGCATTGCATGTACATGGTGTATATACATACACTCAAGCACACACACAAACACACACAAACACAAAATGCAGTGGCCACACTTTTAATCCCAGCACTCTGGGAGGCAGAGGCAGGTAGATCACTGTGGGTTCTAGGCCAGCCTGGTCTACAAAGTAAGTCCAGGGCAGCCAAGGCTACACAGAGAAAACCTGTTTCCAAAAAACAAAACAAACAAACAAAAAACCCAAATAAAAAAAAGAACCCAAGAAAGAAACAAGAACAGATAAGTCTAAATTCTACATATGATGACTTAACAAACCTGGTGATTTTACCACAGGGTTCCTTCAGAGAGGCCCAGCACTCATGGGATATAGACCCATGATCTGAGGAAGTTCAAGAGCACCCTTGATTCTTGCAGAAGCCACAGCTGCTAGGTTCAGGGAGATTTAAGGCAATGGTTCCGCTTGTAAAGAAGGCAGTACCCATTTCAGCCTGGCGCTTCCTCTGGCCTCTGACCTGCCTGGTTCACTGTGGTCCACCTCTCTGAAGTTCTCTGATTTCATTACATAAAGATCTCTGTGTCTCTGACTCTAAGCTGGTTCTGACCTAGACTTCTAAACACTTGCCTTGATGACTGCCCTGACAGACTGCTCACTAAACCATCACCCAGTACATCAGCCGGGGCCGTGGACATGTCATCCTGCGTGTGCAGCACATTATTCCAATATGCTGTCTTGGTGACAGGCTCCAGAGAAAACGAGGAGCTCCCCAGTAAGATTTACTCCTTCTTATAGGTTATGTGTCTTTAAAATTGGAACGTAATGGAGCAAGGCTTGAAAAGCCTCCTTTACAAATAAATGCACTGTTGTGTTTCCCTTGGCTCGTGGCCTTAATGTACGTATGAATAATAAGTGTGCGTTCTCATCTTTAAGGAAAATGGGCCTTTAGTGCAAGGGTTCCATAAATAAACAAGATGCACCAGACAATCCTTCTAGAATTAATGAGGGGAAGTCAAAGTACAGACACAAAGATGCTCCCAAGGACCCACTCTCAGTCCTTACAGTGAGTTGCAGACTCACTGTAAGGTTAGTGGCTGCATAAGCCAACCCTTCCACCAGAACTCCTTCGTGTCTGCTTCAACCGCAAGAGTCATTTATTTGAATGTACTGTTCAGGTTCAAGGTTCGTAGACCACAGTCTTTGGGTAGTTCAAATCTAGGGATCTCCCATGTGTGGTATTCAAGGAGGGCTACCTCAGAAGCCCCTGCCTCTTTTCTTCTCAGTCCTCAGACCCAGATTTCCAGCAGCCACCACAGCCACAGCTTGTAGAAGACACAGACTCATCAAACGACCTGCCTCCTATCTAGCCCCAGGGACATTTCTTCAGTGATGAAGAGGTGAGTGCCCCTCCTCAGCTCCTGTCACATGTGAGGCTGCTGTAGCCCTTCAGCCAATGATCTAAGGAAGAGAGCAGAGATGGGCAGAGACAAGCTGGCTGTGGCTGAGCAGAGATACCAAATTAGACAAAGACTTGCCGTGTGGAGCAATACAGACACCTTCATATCAGACAAGATTAGTGCCCATTCTCGTACTGCCCCCAGACTTCTCACTACATATTTTTGTTCATGGATCTCCATGATGGCAGAGCGCTGGTGAACAGGCTGATCCAAGGCTTTCCCTGAAGCCCTGATACATGGATCGAACACAGCAGTTCCTTCTGTAAAACCAGGAATATGCTTGGTGAAGCAAGTAATGGCCTGGGACTGGGGCCTTGGCAGAGCTGTCTCATTAGATTCTGGGAAATCAATTCTTCCTCTATAAAGAGCTGTGGTTATCAGTGCCAAGGCCACTGAGTGTTCAGTCTTCACTGTACTTGGGATGCCCTGTGTTCCCTTTGTGCAACATTGCTTGATTAGCCTCATGCTGACTTTGTCCCGTGGTATATTTTTCTGCTGACTCTATCCCATTTTTCCTATGAAATCTCTATATAAGGTGCTGTACTTCTTAATAAACTTGTTTGGCATAAAGCATAGCTCAGGAAGTGCAAGACTTCCTGACTCCAAACTCTACTATCCTTTTTATTTATTTTTGATCCCCTGGTCCTTCACATCAGTGACCTGTTACTGAAGAATTATCTATGAGTCCAGGTTAGCAGATGGTCCACAGACATTCAGAAATACCCAGGGTGTGTTCATGTCTATCCTTCCCTTTCCTCCCCAGGGATAGGATGACATAAAGCATTTGTCAGATTCTAGATGTGGTTATGATGGGGACCTTTGTGTAGACAGTGGAGAATATGATTCCAAACTCAGAAGTCATGCCTGGTATCCATGTCTCTCCCTCCGTTACCATGGGATCCCTTCATCAGTCTTTACGTATGCTGGCCACTCACTGGGGCTCTCCTTGTTTTCCAAGCCAGGCTATCTCTGCGCAACATGCATGCTAGATGGTTCAGGGTGATGTCCTGGGTTTTGTTCTATTTCCAAAGGGTCCGTGTTTTCTCAGTGGTAAAGATGAATAAGAACACAATTTCTCAGCCAAGACAGTTTGTCGCAGGCATTGCATTTTCATAGAGTGTAATGTGGTAACATTCCAACATAAGCAATCTGTACACTTTGTTAATACTACCAAATACTAGTTCATCTTTACTTCTGAAAATTTGGGCACAGTCTGGCCTTGAAGCCAGTCTTCAGCGTGATCCTCAAAGTCAGTGGTTTTCTCATTATACTTCTATGGAGTGTGCCTAATGCTTTTCGCTGCCAAGCTCTTGTCAGAAGTTCACGCAAGGCAAAGTCTGCGACATTCTAATGCAACTAAAACTCTACCAGGACCTTTTATAGTGCAGATCATTGCAGTCAGTCTCATCAGAATGCAGAAATTGCAGCTTCCCTGACTAACACACACCAGGCATGTGTGACCCGTTATAAATGAACAGTTACTGTAGTTAGTATCAGAAAACTAAAGAGGTAACTTTGAGTTTATTATTCAGAAGAGACATTTGGAAAAGAACATGGCCTAGCAAGGGAGAGATATGTGACAGCCAGAAAGGCATGTTCCCTTCAAGGCCCTTCAGAGGCACATGGATAGTGAGTAATTGATGGTTCTCAGCCTGCACCACAGAGCAAGGTACCTTGCCTGTCAGGATCACTGAGTGAACCTTGCAGAACCCCTCGGCCCCATAGCACACCCTCACGCCATATTCTGCTTGCCAAGTTGGAGCTGGGTTGTGAGCATTAGGAAACGGTCACAGACAGACCAAAGCAAATGAGTCCATAACCGAGTGTGGGGCGAACATGTTCTAGACTTGGAGTTTCCAGAATACCAGGCCAGAATCCATGAGAGCTTGGAAAACATTCACTTTACAAGTTTTCTCTAACTCTATCAAAATGAAGGCAACACTGAGGGCAGGGCAGGAGTAATGCCATGGGTCTGTGCCATGACTGTGTACATTTGTCCCCAAGTTGTGGCCACTCTTACGAGGACTCTGCACTGTAGCTTTCTTCCCTCCTATGTACCCCGGGCTCAGACTCATAGGACTCAGCTCCACCATTATCTCTGCTTTTATTTTTGCTTACTGATAACGATGCTTGGGATATCTTGCCTCCTTGCTTTTAGCTCAAAGAAGAGCACACATAATGGCATTTTTTTTTTCACATTTGCTCGGTGCTTAGCACAGCGGTTGCACCTCTTAATGGGACTGTTAATGTTGGAAGGAGGGGAGCTTAGCTTTTTGGACTCTTGTAAAGATCTTCTGCATCTGAGGGGATCTAGGGACACTCCAGGGCAGAACTGCTATGGAAACCTCTTCAACACTGGGAGAAGTATATGACATTCCACACAGAAAGAGCCATACTGTATTTCTTTTTCTTTTTCTTATAACCATCTATCATTTTTAGCTGACACAAGTATACTTGACACAAAATTTGAGGAGACAAGGGAAGATCCTCTTGCTCCTAGGGCCTGCTTTCAGCAAGCTTCAGCAGCACACAATAATTGGCCCTGTTGATTTTATTTTTATTTTTAATATGAGTTACATTTTATTAACTATGTATCCCAGCTGTATCCTGTTCCTTCATTCCCTCCCAATTCCACCCTCCCTCCCTTATCTCCCTGCCCCTTTCCAAGTCCACTGATTGGGAAGGACTGCCCCTTTCATCTGACCCTGTTTTATCGGGTATCTTCAGGACTGGCTGCAAAGTCCTCCTCTGTGGCCTAGCAGGACTGTTTCTCCCTTGGGGGGTGGGAGGTCAAAGAGCCTGCCATTGAGTTAATGTCAGAAATAGTCCCTGTTCCCCTTACTAGGGGAACCCACTTGGATACTGATCTACCACCGGCTACCTCTGAGCAGAGGTTCTAGGTTATATCCATACATGGTCCTTGGTTGGAGAAACAGACTCATATAGGACCCCTGTGCCCAGATATATTTGGTGCTTGTGGAGCTCCTATCCTCTCCACATCATACTAACTCCCCTGAATGGCAGAGAAACACTTAAAGAGATGCTCAACATCCTTAGCCATCAGAGACAAAATGACCCTGAGATTTTACCTTACACCCATCAAAATGGCTAAAATAAAAAACTCAAATGACAACTCATGCTGGAGAGGTTGTGGAGAAAGGGGAACTCTCCTCCATTGCTGGTGGGAGTATAAACTGGTACAACCATTTTGGAAATCAATCTGATGCTTTCTCAGACAATTAGGAATAGTGCTTCCTCAAGTCCCAGCTATACCACTCCTAGGCATATATCCAAAAGAGGCTCAAGTACACAACAAGGACATTTGCTCAGCCATGTTTGTAGCAGCTTTATTTGTAATAGTCAGAACCTGGAAACAACCCAGATGTCCATCAGTGGAGGAATGGATACAGAAATTGTGGTACATTTGTACAATGGAATACTACTCAGCAATAAAAAACAAGAAAATCATGAAATTTGTAGGCAAATGGTGGGATCTAGAAAAGATCATTCTAAGTGAGGTATCCAAGAAGGAGAAAGACACACAGGGAATACTCACTTATATAGACCTATAAGATAGAATAAACATAATGAAATCTGTACACCTAAAGAAGATAAACAAGAAAGAAGACCCAGGGTAATATGATCAATCCTCACTTAGGAAGACAAATGGGATGGGTATTGGATGTAGGAGAAAACAAGAAACAGGACAGGAGCCTACCACAGAGGGCCTCTGAAAGACTCTACCTAGCAGTGTATCAAAGCAGATGCTGAGACTCATAACCAAACCTTTGGCAGAGGGCAGGCCCTGGTGGTTTGAATGAGAATGTCCTCCATAGGCCAATGTATTTGAACACATGGTCCCTGTTTGATGGCTGTGTTTGGAAAGGCCTAGGAGGTGTGGCCTTGTTGGAAGAGGTATTTCAATATGAGTGGGCTTTGAGATTGTAAAGATTCTTGTCATTTCTATTTTGCTCTCTCTGCTTTGTGCTGTTGTTAAAGATATGTGCTTCTCAGCATCCTTCTCTAGCCACTGCCTCTGTCCTGATGTTATGGGCACTAACCCTTTGGAACCATAAGCCAAACTAATCCATTTTTCTCTAAGTTGCCTTGGTCATGGTGCTTTATCACAGCAACAGAAAAGTAACTAGATTTGCCACTATAACGTCGATTTTGAATTTTTATGGCAATGCGAGGAAACCAAAGCAATATTAAAAGCAAACATTTAGAAGACATAGACCTCATAATTTTAAAACAGCATAAAGCTACGGTTGTTAATGTACTGTACTATGGGCACATCTGCAGACATGCAGACCAGTGGATTCAGACAGAGAGTTCTGAACTAAGCCTGCACAGCTGTAAATGGGCTATGACTATACAGTGGGGATAGAAAATTCAAGAAACGATGCTGACGCAACTGCATGCTCACACACCAGAGAACGAAGTCCGTTCCCTACCTTACACCTCTACACAGTGTGGATCAAGGGTCTAAATACAAAGACTAAAACTCTTAAAATCCTCAGAACAACAGGCATAAGCCTTGGTGACCTTACACTAAAAACACTTCCTTAGCTATGACTCCTAATGTATGAATAAGCAAAGAGAAATTAGATTTTTTTCAAACTTAAAGCCTTTTTGTGTATTAGCAGATACTATCAAAGGGCATGGATCTTTGAATAAGTGGTTAGGAGTCTGTACTGCCCTCCCAGAGGCCTGGACTCTGGTTCCCAGAACCTCTTCTGGCCCCTGAAGGCACTTACACACAAAAGCCCAAACCTATACACAGACACACAAACACTCCAAGTAATAAAGTTACATTTAGAAAACAGATATCATCAAGACAGTGAGGGCCTGTGAGCTAGCGTGGCGGGGAAAGGCACCTCTCCCCAAGCCTGATGACCTGCACTCAATCACTGGGACACAGAAGGACAAACCAGATCTCCCACACATTGACCTCTGGCCTCTGCTCACACTTGGTGGCACTCATGTACTTTGGCTGTTTACATGATCTATGGGTTTGCATGTTATTCTGCAAATACAGGTTTATCTCACTGACTTTTATATGCTGACCAATATTCCTGAGTAGCATAAAGCCCACTTGGTCATAGTAATATATTTTTTAAGATTTTATTATTTATTTAGGCATATGTGTCTCTGTGTGTATGGGCACAAGAATACAAATGCCCACAGAGGTCAGAAGAGGGTACCAGAGCCCTGGGAGCTGGCGTTGTGTGCTACCTGATGGGGGTACTGAGAGCTGAACTTGGATGCCCTGTGCTCTTTACAGCAGAGCCATCTGCCCAGGCTTCAGTAGCTCTTTATATGTTATAGTGTTCTGTTTGCTACTAGCTTTTTTTGCATCATCCTCACAAGGAACACTGGTCTGCAGTTCTTATTTTTCCCTGGTAGCATCTACCAACTGTTAATAAAGATATCAATTTTATTTCACTTACATCTTGGTTTAACCACTTGTCTGCACTTTGTACCTATCATTTTTTTTCTCTCGCATTGCAGTATCCACTCAGTATCCATTTACTTTTCCACCTTGAAGTTTAATACACGTGCAGTCAGCCAGTCAGCTTACTGAGGCCTGGAATGCTTCTGTTTTGACCCTGCAGTAAGCATCTAAAATGATGATGAGGGCAGAGTAACAGTGTGTACTGCTATCTTGGCCCCTGTGTGGTCTTGTGGTACCTTCCACGTGGTCATCTTACAAGCAAAGGCTTCCTCTTCTACCACTGCAGGAGGCCCACCTCACACCCCATTTTCTTCACAAATGTGGAGATAAATTTAAAAACAAACAATTAAATGAAAGACCTTTCTATCTCTGAGGCTCCCAATCTCTTCTGTTTCAACCACTGGGTTTCCTCATCCTGAGTGAGGTAGCCCAGACCCAGAAAGACATTCATGGTATATACTCACTCACAAGCAGATATTAGCCATGTAATACAGGATAACCATACTACAATCTACAGACCTAAAGAAGCTAAGTAACAAGGAGGACCCTAGGGAGGATGCTTAATTCTCATTCAGAAGGGCAAACAGGATTAGACACCAGAAGCAGTGGAAGAGAGGGAACAGGATGGGAGCCTTCCATAGATGTCCTCTAAAAGACTTCACCCCATAGGAGATCAAAGCAGATGTTGAGACTCACAGCCAAACTTTGGGCAGAGCATAGGGAGTTGTATGGAAGGACCTGGAGGGAAAAGGAGCTCCACAAGAAGACCAACAGAGCCAACAAATCTGGACCCAGGGGTTCTGCAGAGACTGAAGAGACTGCTGCACCAACCAAGGACCATACATGGAGAGGACCTAGACCCCCTGCTCAGATGTAGCTGATAGGCAGCTCAGTCTCCATGCCAGGACTAGGGACATAGACTCTGGTATATGCTCCTTGATCACTTCTACCTGGTGGGGTGGCCTTCCCAGGCCACAGAGAAAGAGGATGCAGGTAGTACTGAGGAGACTTGATAGTCTGTGGTCAGTTGGTAAGGGAAGAGGGTTTTCCCTTTATGAGGACTAAGGAAGGGTGGTGAGGGGGGGGAAGAAGGAGGGAGGATGGGACCAGGAGGAGAAAAGGGAGGGGACTATGGTTGGGATGTAAAGTGAATAAAAAAAATCTAAAAACTAAAACTAAAAATAAATAGATAAAATTTAAAAAGACCTTTCTGTCTCTGAGGCTCCCCATCTTTTCTGTCTCAGCCACTCACAGGCAGGTGAACTCAGAGGGCACTACTGTGGATTCTGGTGTGTGTTTTCTTGCCTGAGAGAATTTTGCCCCTGGCTCCATCAGTATTTAACTCCATAAGTGTTACCAAATGAGCAATTAGCCCTCTTGGTTCACAGGCATTGTGTGCTGCTTGAACATTTTCTTAATTCATCCTTGCTATAAACCCAGGAATACCATGGGATATATTAAATTATTTCTCATGCTACTACCTTTAATTTCAAGATAAATAAACAACAGTAACTTTAATCTATGCCATGCCTATCTAGTCAACCACTCTATAAAAATTTAAAGCATGTAAGGCAGAATTGTTTTTATTAAAAACAAACTAATTCCTTCTGCAAAGGTATAACGAAAACTGGTACCTGGTAAGAATAAACTGTACAGTCGACAGCTACTTAGAAAATACTCCATAGTAAAACTCCTTGCTCTAAAGTGTTAGTGACTGGATAGGAAGCATCCATACCTGGTGTTAGCAGTATGACTGAGGTGACGATCAGGGAGCAGATGACAAGGATGACGAGCAGTGCAATTGCGATTCCTTTCCAGTTTCTCTGTGGAGGGTTACTCCCCACCAGCTCCTAAAACAACCACAGGAAGAGAGAGAACTCAGTAAGCATGACAAAGCAGACAGGCCAAGCCAACAGCTGCCAATTTCATTCATTATGCCATATTTAGAAGACTACCCTCTTGTAAATACCCTCATGAACTAGATTGTCACAAAGGGAGGCCTCAAGACTCTCTTTGTCAAAGCTTCATGGAGTCTTCATGGGATCTCACTCAAGTGTGATGAACATTGCCAGCCTCCAGTCTTCTCCTCTCTCTTTCTTTATGTCCACACTTCTAACTGTGACTATTGGGCACCATGCTTGAATATGTAGCCATGTTCCATGTTTTAGCGCATGTTGTGTGTCAACTTCTATGTGTGCCATTTATAGTGATCCTGCTATTCCTTCCACTGTGAACAAGCTTCAGCATTCCTTGAGTCTCACTTTTCTGGGTCACTCACCTATCCTATTCTCTCAGCACCCTCCACGGAACAACATGTATGTTGTAGCAATGCTGAAGTATGGGGGGACTATCTGGACATATCATTAAAGAATGTGAACAGATGAACAAATCTAGGAACTCAACAGACGTGTGGAATAATAAACTAAACTTTTAGTTCCTTTAAGATTGGGGTTGTCAAGCATAGGCTCTAAGATCAACAGTCAATAAAAGGGACCTCATGAAACTGAAAAGTGTCTGTAAAGCAAAGGAAACTGCCATTTGAACAAAATCCTCAGTGTCCTTAGTTATCAGTGAAATGCAAATGAAAATGACCCTGAGATTTCACCTTACACTCATCAGAATGGCTAAGAACAAAAACTCAAGTGACAACACACGATGGAGAGGATGTGGAGAAAGGGGAACCCTCCTCCATTGCCGGTGGGAAATGTAAACTTGTGCAACCATTTTAGAAATCAATCTGATGCTTTCTCAGAAAATTAGGAATAATGCTACCTCAAGATCCAGTTATACCATTCTTAGGCATATATCCAAAAGATGCTCAAGTATACATCAAGGACATTTGCTCAACCATGTTCATAGCAGCTTTATTAGTAATGGCCAGAATCTGGAAACAACCCAGATGTCTCTCAATTGAGAAATGGATACAGAAATTGTAGTACATTTGTACAATGGAATACTACTCAGCAATTAAAAACAAGGAAATCATGAAATTTGCAGGCAAATGGTGGGAACTAGAAAAGACCACCCTGGGTGGAACTGGGGCAGTACTAATATCAAATAACAAGTGCTGCATGTAAAAATTAAATAGTAATAATTATCATCTGCATAGAAAAATCTATATAGAAACAATGATTTCAGTGTAGCTATACATGCTATAAATCTGAGAATATTGCCTTTTATAGTGTCCATCATTTCAACTCATGTTAAGCAAGCCAATATGAGGTAGGCTAGAGATTGTATCTAATATATGTACAATACATAAGTATATCTTCATCCACAACTGCATGTTCATCAAAAGGTACAAAATGGTTACAAACCAATGTAACAGACAATAGTTGATTATCCATGTGCCTTTCCTGGCCCTGAAATACACACAACATGATACCGAGTCATGGCTGTAACTTAAGAGAATGGCAGGAGACCAGCTATTGCTTTGCTATGTATCACCATCATTGCTAAATAAAGCAGTAATATCTCATGTACTACAATAAGCAAACTCAGAAGTGCATGAACAAAGAAAGGACATCACACTCCAACTTCCAACTGGGGAGCTTTGCAGGGAGGATGGGTGAGGTTACAACGTTCTGAGTCCAGCATTCACCAAGCTGCAGACAGCTATGAATGCTTCAGATACACACCTACAACATGCTTGCTTCACTTAGCTACAGGACAGCAACTATGATACCCAGCAGAGGTGAGAGGAGATGAACTCCAGGACACAAAGGCATCTCTGCAACAGAAGACTAAGCTGTTGGAAGCTGTGACACAGGAGGAAGCAGGTGGCAGGTGTACAGCAGGAGCTGAAGTGATGGCATGAGTAGAACTTGCTGGTCATGATGGGACAGTGGGTGGTTCCATGTTTTATTTTTTTGTTCCTGAAGGCAGAGGGGTCAACCAGATGGCCCTCTCACCAGGGAAGTAGGAAGTACATTCAGCCCTCTTGTTTATAATAATTCATCTTTCAACCCCCTCCATCAGGTACTTTTTAGAAGTATGCAGAGACTACAGGACTCTGGCCTCCCAAACAGAAAAAAGATCCATGATGAGGCAACTAATAGTTTTAAATATTTGTAGAGGATATTCATATGTCAGTAGCTCTCTGGACTGCCAATGAGATAGCTCATCTTGCTGCAGTGTCAATCCTGACATAATCCAGGAAACAACCCCTTCCACCAAGGTTCTCACCTTTCCAGAACTTTGGCTTTGTGTTTCATAGATACTTCTGCCTGGCTTTTCTAGCTGTGAATGTGAGTAGTTATGAAGTACAAGTGAAGGCTGGATTCAAGGGAACAACTCTAAGATACTTCAAAGTGAACAGGCAATTCAGGCAGACTGGTGTGTGTGTGTGTGTGTGTGTGTGTGTGTGTGTGTGTGTGTGTATACTCTCTGTAAAACCTCTGTTGTTCAATCAGACCTTCTTTAGGCTAACTAGCCCAACTTTGGATGACTGGCAATTCAGTTCAGGGAAAGAAGAGTGGCAGGTACTTTCCAGGACTATCAGGCAGTGCTCTCAAGGCCCCTTCTCCCCTGACCTCTCTCTACTGCCTTCTATCATGCTTGTTCTAGTTTTCTTTCTCCTGCTGTGATAAAGCACTCCAACTAAATTGAACTTAAGGAGAGAAAGAGTTTGTTTGGCTTATACTTCCAGGTCATAAGGAAAGTTAGGGCAGGAACTCAAGCATGAACAGAAACCATGAAGAGATACTGTTGGGGCCTGTTCAGGTTCATGCTCAGCTGGTTTTCCTATACAGATCAGGACCACCTGCCCAGGGAATGGAGTTGCCCACAGTGGGATGAGTCCTTTTATATCAGGTAACGATGGAGACATGCATTTGGGCCAATATGGTCTTGGCAAATCCTCTATTGAGACTTTATTCTCAAGTGACTCCAGGCTATGTCAAGTTGGCAGTTAATGCTGCTCCCCCTACTCAATTTTCCAAGGGCTGTTTGGATTGTCAGGGCTCCACTTGCCCTTTCACACATATATTTAGAAGCTTTTCAATGTGAATGCTTCATATAACATGATTTCACATTACTGCCTGAGATCATAAAGTTGAGCATCTAATCAGCCCTCAGTCAAGTCCCTCCCACCTCCACCCAAGCCTGATCTGTAGCCCAGCAAAGCTGTGATCAGAGATGATCACGTTCTGACTTTGTCAGGCTTTCTAGAAAAATAAAAAAGCAGGCAAATATGGACTCTTATGCCTCCTCACATATTCTTTTCTTTCTTTTTCCTTCCTTCCTTCCTTCCTTCCTTCCTTCCTTCCTTCCTTCCTTCCTTCCTTCCTTCCTTCCTTCCTCTCTCTCTTTCTCTTTTGTCTACACATTCAACCAGAACTCAAATCAGTTTAGGCTGCAGAGCTTCACTGGCTTCACTGGCTGTGCCTTGTCTGTTCTCTAACAAATCAAGCGCAGACTTCATCCAGGGAAGCAGATCAATGCCTTGTTCAGCCATCAGCAGAGAATCTCCCTTCTGCAGCAGGTGGGACTGTACATTAGATAGAGTGGAACACTCAGCCCTAAATGGGATATCTCCATAAAAAATCCTCCTTCCCCTCAGGGTTCAGGGAAACCCACGAGAGAGGAGGCAGAAAGAATGTAAGAGCCAGAGTGGCTGGAGGAAACCAAGAAGACAAGGCCTTCTAAATCAATAAGATCAGTGTGAATGTGAGCTCATACAGACTGGAGCACCACAAACAAGGCTTGCATGGCTCTCCACGAGACCCTCAGTGTATGTATTATAGTTTCCAGTTTAGTGTTTTTATAGGATTCTTGAGTATGTGAAAGAGCAGGTCTCTGATTCTTGTGCCTTTTCCTGGGCTCTTTTTCTTCTGCTTGTTTGTTTTACCCAACTCCAATGTGCTATTTTCTCTTTTATCTTATTATACTAGATTTTATTATTAATCATTAGAATCCTGTTGATCTTCTAATGGGAGACAGAGAGTGGATCTGGATGGGAGAGGAGGTGGCAAGGGGAAGAGTAGAGGAAGAGGAACCATAATCAGGATATATTATGTGGAAAAAAATATATTTTCAATAAAAGAAAAACAAAGAATCAAGCCCAGCCACTGTTATTCTTCCATCAGGAACTCAGTCTGACTTGGATCTACACTGATATAATACTTTAAGTTCCCTACTCTGCCAGTCAACAGCTCTATACCTGACAGTCTCAGAAGAAAAATCTACATCATACCACACCCAGAAGATCTCCCTGCAAAAAATGCTGTGGAAGACAATGACAGAAATTAAAGTCCAGCAGGGTACATTCTCCTCCATTGGTGTGCCAGCCATGCCTTAGCAAATGACTATTTTCTATTCAAACAACAAGACCCACAGGCCACTGTGAGATGAGTTTTTGTGCTGGGCATTTTTGACAAGTTCAGTATGTCAGTTCTCCATCTTGAAAGTCCCCACAGGCTTTTAATTTTTTTAAAATTTATTTATTTATTATTAATTAGAGTTTATTCACTTTGTGTCCCATCTGTAGCCCCCCTCCCTCATCCCCTCCCAATTCCACCCTCCTTCCCTCATCTCCTCCATGCCCCTCCCCAAGTCCACTGATAAGGGAGGTCCTTCTTCCCTTCTCTCTGACCCTAGCCTATCAGGTCTCATCAGGACTGGCTACATTGTCTTCCTCTGTGGCCTGCTAAGGCTGCTCCCCGCTCCCCTCAGGAGTAGGTGATCAAAGAGCAGGTAAATCAGTTCCTGTCAGAGACAGTCCCTGTTCCCATTACTATGGAACCCACTTGGACACTGAACTGCCATGGGCTACATCTGTTCAGCGGTTCTAGGTTATCACCATGCATGGTCCTTGGTTGGAGTATCAGTCTCAGAAAAGACCCCTGTGCTCAGATTTTTTGGTTCTGTTGCTCTCTTTGTGGAGCTTCTGTCCCCTCTAGGTCTTTCTATCTCCCCCTTCTTTCATAGGATTCCCTGAACTCTGCCCAAAGTTTGACTATGAGTCTCAGCATCTGCCTTGATACCCTGCTGGGTAGAGTCTTTCAAAGGCCCTCTGTGGTAGGCTCCTATCCTGTTCCCTGTTTTGTCCCTCTTTGGAGATGTCTGTCTCATTTGCCTTTCTGAGTGAGGATTGATAATCTTAACCAGGGTCTTCTTTGCTGAGCTTCTTTAGGTGTACAGATTTTAGTATGTTTATCCTAAATTTTTTTAAATTAGTAACAACTTAGGCTCAAGAGCAAGAAACACTGGAAACTCAATGGCAGAAGCTAAAATCATTTGAGGTCAGATTTATAAGAGAGACCAACACTAGATACCATGTTCCAGGATGGAATCGCTGTCTTGACACTGTCCAGAGAAAAGTACCTCTATGGTGATTCATGCTTATGAGCCAGCACTTGAGAAGCTGAGGCACAGCTTCTCAAGTTCAAGGCCAGCTACTGAGTGAGGTCACATCTAAAAGTCAGAGAGTGGAGAAGAGGAAGAGGATAAGAAGGAAGAGAAGGAAAAGAGGATGGGGGTTGAAAGGGAGAGAGGGATGGAGGATAAAGTAGCCCCTCTCTCCTCCTACATGTGGGTCGCAGAGCCTCATTCTGTTCAGCAAACAGCTCAATTCCTCCTCAGCCCCAGATAAGCCTTTGGCCGTGTATGGCTTCACCTGTCAGGAAATCTGAGGCATGGCATTACTCCAGTCTTCCATGAGATGGGAAGGTGAGTGGGGAGAATCTGACATCAGCTTTCACTCTTGTTACAGATTCAGAGGGAAGAAAACAGGCCTCTGGGATGGGCAGAATGAAGGGTGAGGCTGAGAGGCAGGATCAGCCAGGGCCAGAGCGGAGGTTGAGAACAGGACAGGCCTTCTGCCTTTCTGTTCCAGAATTCTGTTTATTACCAACTGAGTGATTTTTTTTGTTTGTTTGTTTCACTGTGCTTTTTCTGAAATGGCTTCTGTAATGTTCACTTGAACTAGGTAAAGAGCTAGAGCAAGTCAGTATCTGTTGAGAGGGAAAGTCGTTCTACTCCAGGGACAAGCTCCCACATAGGTCATCCAACCCCAAGTGGTCAGCCCTGGAGCAAATCTAAATGGACTCAATAGGTTGTACACACATGCACGAGCTCTCACAAACACACACGCATATACATATGCACAGGCAACAATAATAACTAAGAAAATAGGAGGTCATAAATTTAGGAGGGCGTGGGAAGCGTGAAAGGGGTTTGAGTTGGGACAGATGTAGATGTGATGCTCAAGTATAAAGCTCTCAAAAACTATAACACATTACAACATAATACAGTCATTCAACTCAACTTCAGCAAGTTGAAAACAGAGAAGCTGAGAAAGCTGCAGCTGAAGAAGCCTGCAGGGGCCCTTGGAAGGCATGCTGGGAGGCTCCACGTTTGTAAGCACACACTCCCGTTCTAGAGGCACCTACTAAACAGACCTCCTCTTAGAAACCTGGTGAAAGGACTTGGTTTAGAATTCTTTCCTTTTCTTTTATGAGACAGGGTCTCTCCACATAGCCCAGCTGTTTTGAAACTCACTATGTAGACCAGGTTGGCCTTGAACTCATATAGAGCTGCCTGCCTCCGCCTCTCACTGTGATTTGCCTCTCGCTCTAGAAGGGGCATAGTTCTGCCAGCTGCAGATAGTTTCTGCCAGTGTGTGATGTTAGGAATTCTGGGAACTTCTCAGAGGGGCTGGGGGCACTCTGAGGAGAGGCTCCTGCTTTCCTTGTTGTTGTTGCTGCTGCTGTTGGCTGGTTGCAGTGTGTCAAGTGGTTGTAGGCAAAAAGACAGGAAATCGAATATCCTGACAATGAAGATCAAACTTGCCCCAAGGAACCCAATGCCCCTAAGCAGCAGGAAGTGGTCTCAAGAAGTCTCTGGCCCCTTTCCCCTCTAAACTTTTTTTCTCTTACTTTTGGGGGTTGGAAGGGATTAGGGTGAGATAAGGGTTGGAAGGGTGATAGATATAAGAACCCAATAAAGTAGCTCCCAAAAGCTTGCTTACAAAGGTCTGTGGCACCATGCTTGGTTATTGGCTTAGAATTTTTAACTAACTAGTTTGCCATTTAAAAAAGAATATTCTTTGGAAAGATCAGCAATCCAGGTATGGGCATTCTCTCCAGTTAAAATTTAGGTAGTGTCTAGCAAATTCCAACTCCAGGGTCCTGCTGTCCCTGGTGTCCCATATGCTACCATAATGGGCACTTGCTTGAGCAGAAGCAAAGTCCAGACCCAGCGCTGATAAAGCATGACACACAGGAGATCCAGCTGTTTCCAGTACCTTTCTGATTTGGGGTATCAACTTATCCAAGAAGAAAGTACAATGATTTTAGCCTATGGCTGGTGGGGAAGGGATCTAAGCAAATTCACAGCAATCAGCTATTGGTTTAACATCATCCAAGCAGTAGAAGGACATTCAGCATGTGTGGCACGAAATTAGAAAGGGGAACACTGTGGGCAGAAGTGTACAAATGAAGAAGCAGGGGTAGGGGAGACAATCGAGGAGAGTGGATGGGAGGGGACCTATTGAAGCTAAATGTGTGTGAAAATTCTCCAAGGAAACCTCTTATTTTGTTAACTAATTAGAAGATAACAAAACAAGAAAGTCATTTAGCATCAGGAAAATTATTAGACAGTAATATTATGTGAACTCTTATTTTTTCCCATTTTCAAGTATGTATGCATATGGGCGGATGTGATATGCATATGTGTGCAGGCATGGGGGGAATGAATTGTTTACCCATGCATATGAAAGCCAGATACTGGTGTCAATAATCATCCTCCATTACATCTCTACCATATTCACTGAGGCAGGGTTGCTCAATCAAACCCAGAGCTCAGCAATATGGTTAGTCTTCTAGCTAGCTTGCTTTGGAGCTCCTGCTGAGCTCCTCAGCAACCTTCTGAGGCTGGGATTATAGGTGGCCTACCACATCCACCCAACATTTGCATGGCTCCTGGGGATCCAAATTCTAGTCCTCAGGCTTGCATGGCAAATGTTTTAACCCCTGAACCATCTCCCCAGCTCTTGATTAATGCTGTTAATACCTTAACTGCATTCACAGCCTTAATCCACCTCTACCATGCAACCAATAGTCTTCACAGTCAAAGGTTCTAGGATTTGGATGCTGACATCTGGGTGGTCCTGGAGGAGGGTGCTGTTGGCTTGTCTACCACAGTGCTTTTTACTCCATGGTATACAGCACAATCCAGCCATCAAAGAAGAGCCCGCTGCTGCATGCACAGTTTAGGTAAGCCTAGCAAATAGAACTTTAAGTGAAATAATCAGGTACTAAGGAATATGTCATGAATGGCTGATTTCCATCAACATAAAAACTTAGAATGGACAAACCTACAAGTCAACGAAATTAATGGAGATAAAGAAGAAGGAGGCATTTTCCCACCAGGAGATATGGCTGCACTGGGTGTGTGCTTGGTATTGGGTGTGGCTGGACACAGTAACCATCGGAACCATCAGGAGATGAGGCCCTAGGATTACCTGAAACAGTGCAGGCCTTCCAGATGCTCTCCTGCTTCCCTTTTTCAGCCAAATCACAATGAGAAACTCGTGGGGGAATTCTTAAGCCATCCTCAGTAACCCTGGATGCTGGGCCTCAGCTCTTGATTCACTTTGTTTATTAACAGCAAAAAGAGATGTGTGGAGCAAGCTGAGTTTCCCTATGCTTCCGTGTGAGAAATACTCGGCCAGTGTGGAATCAGAGCCTTAATTGCTGCATGTTCACAGGGCAACAATAAAAATGATTAGAAGAAAGCATACAACACAAACCAGAGTGTAGTGTCTCCCATTACATGGCTCTGTTCTATTGTCTGGATGTATTTTCTTCCTAATATTTATTCTCTCTGAAAAGCTTGGACATAAATTTCTTTTATGGATCACAGACCATTTACTATAAGTGGAAGGTTGCAACAAATTATAAAATCAATGATGCATCCATCTTGGGTAGAAAAATGGCCTCTCGATCATTGCACTTCCATATTTGGAGAACAAATGACCACAAGACAGCAAGAACAAGTCTTAATAACATCCAGTAACTGACATGTGTCCATCATGAATCTTCTGGGAGCCTATGGGATATCTGGCTTCATTTCTCTTTTACTGGCTCATTGACTTCCTCCTCATTGGTGGCTCCTAGGCTAGTACTAAAATACAACACAGATAATAACTAGGTGCTAGACAGACCTAGGTAAGCAAGAGCACATTTGGCTGTTGCTGGCTTCTCACAGGTGATGAGGAGGCCACACACGGATGCATCTCCCACAAGGAACAGGTGTTGGGGTGAGGGGAACAATTCTAGGCTTTTATTTGCAGAAATACACCAGGAACTGGTATCATTTATTATCACTCATTCTTCTCCTTCTCCTCTCTCTTTGCTTCCATATGTTTCCTATTCTGACTCTGCATCAACACCCAGGAGCCCACATTGCAATCAGCTCCTCTCGGTCTGCTATAGCTATGAACACAAAAGCAATATCAACCAAGCAGATTCAGAGGATAGGCATGGGCCAGAGAAGCCGTGACATGCAGACATGCCAAGAACAAGTCATCCTGCCATTTATGGGATGACCCTTCCATGTGTCAGAAAGCAATGATGCTCTGTTGAGTGCCAGGCTGTGGCCCAGGCCAGCAGCTCAAGACAAAGGAGAAATGAGGACATAGGGGAAGAATGAGAATCAAGAGAACTGGGAACAACAGACCAAAGACAGAAAGTATTCAAAAATGAATGTGGGAAGGGGTGGGGTCAAGAGAGAAGGGAGGAGAGAGAAGAGGGTCAGAAGAAGAGGGGAGGAAGGGGTGGGGGCAGGAGAGAATCAAGGGAAGAGGTAGGTTTATGGTGGACTTTTAATAGCAGCTATTTACACGTTGTATTTTCAAATAATTTCTACCTGAAACAGGGAAAAATTCTATATATCAAAAGCCAAATTGAAATTAACTGGAAGCTGTATATGTCGGGATTCTTTCTTAAGCTAAATTTAGACGGCTCGTGTTTATTTCAACTCTCTCTGTCCATCTGAAACTTTTTTTGTTTGATGTCTTTACTCAGTTTTAGCAAGTCTGAGGACACCTCTCTTGCTACTGTGCATCAAGTGGCTTTTAAAGAAGAAAACACAGCTTAAGACATTTTAAGAGGATCGAGGCCTGAAGATCAACACAGCATGTATAACATGAAAGGCAGAGCTGGCGTCTCTGCTTGACCTCAGACCCTGTGGAACAGATGAAAGGAACTTCCTAGAGATGAAAGTGGGGCAGATAGTGATTAATATCTTAGAGATTTGGACCTATAAGAAAAGGTCGTGGTAATTAGTACACTTACCTGGATCAGAGTGGAACATAATTAGTGCTTTCAATGTCTAGCGTCTTCGGATAATCCAAAAGTTTTTAGATGAGAGAAATAGTTACATATTCACTAGGACAGAAGGGAACCCTCATAGTTCCAGATATGGGATTTTCAGTCTCACATACTTTTCAAAATAAGCCTATGAAAGTGACATTAGAAGCTGCTGGATGTCCATGTGGGACACAGACTCATAGACCTATGGCTCAAATGAGGTTCTTGAGCTGTGGCTGGTCACATAGAATGTAGTGTTCTCAGATGACCTACAAATGTTGGCATAGGGGCCCACTGTTCTCAGGGTAGCATACATCTCTACTGCCCAGTTCCTCACAAACGCAACAAAGTAAGAGTGTGTGATGGTGATCTTTCAAAAGCAAAACCTACCCTGCCACAGATAGAGCAGTTTAGAAACTTGCCTGTGCAGAAACAAGATTCTGGCTTGATAATGCCAAGTCAAGCCCTTTCCTGGCTTCACAGAGCTACAACCCTAGGACACCCTTCCCTAGAACACCCTTCCTGGGGACATTCTTCCCGAGGATACCTTTCCTAGGAACACTTTTTTCAAGACACCCTTCCCTGGAACACCCTTCCTAGGGACACCCTTCTCTGGTACACCTTTCCTGGGAATACACCTTCCCATTATACCCTTCTCTGGGTATGTCCTCTAGTATTCTTTCTTTCTTTCTTTCTTTCTTTCTTTCTTTCTTTCTTTCTTTC